>NC_139699.1:10890311-10915311 GCF_964188405.1 Protomyctophum parallelum
GTGACATCTTCATCTCCGTCGACGGCATTACATTATGTTCTGTAATAGAAATGGTGTTCCAATGCTCACATCCGATGACCGGGATGCTTCGTGCATTAGTGCGAGATGTAAGGAAAGCCGAAGAGCATCCGTTAGCGCAGGTGACGCGCTGAGCATTTCAATGCAGGGTCTGATCAGACTGTCTGGGTGAGAGCTGTGAGGGGTGGAGGAGAGGGTCTGATCAGACTGTCTGGGTGAGAGCTGTGAGGGGTGGAGAGGGAGATTATAGGGTTGCAGTGCATAACCCATTTAGGCCTGATGTCGGAAATAAATAAAAAGTTATTCTGAAAGAATATTATATTCAAAGATTTGTGCCGCATTTTCACGATTTTTACAAAAAATAGCAGACCTACAAGCTCGTATCGCGCCACTCGGTGGCGCGATACGAGCTTGTAGATTGTAGATCTGCTATTTTTCAATAGCTAAAGTATGACATAGTGCTTAAAACACCAGGGTTCCTGTCACGTCCAGAATGGGATAAAGCCCTCATTACAAAGACGGATGAGAATTCAGTGGTGCAAAAAAAAAGGTCTGTCTTTTTTGACAAACAGTATTCAGAATACAGATTCAGTGTTCTGAATACTGTTTGTCAATAATTATAGAAATGGTTTTCTAAACATATAATACGTTTTTTTTTCTCTGAATACTGTTTAGAAATGTTTCATTAAAACTAGGTATTTTAAAACAAAAATATTCCCAGATTTTCGTTGGTGTTTGAAACAGATTAAGAACTAAAAACAAGACGTACCGCGACCTGTACGGTGTTCTGAGGTCCATTTCTCCACTGTAACGTCCCTCTCTCTCCTTGAAAAGGGGACAGAGGCGTGGTGATGCGTCGTTATTGTGCGAGAGTTATCTGATAGTGATAGTCCAATAAACAGGCTGTAAACATAAGTCATGGAATAATAAGAGCTGGCATATTTTAATGATTGCCCGGGATACTTATCCCAAAATGAATGGTCATGTGATGCATATGAACAGCAAAGACATAGATGGAAGCAAATACGACCTGTTTACATCACGAATCAGATTCGATCACATCAGTCCGTTGGTCGGGCGCCCCTTGAAGCGCAGGCCAGAGGGGTCGTCTGTCCTGGAGAATTCTGACGTGTCTCTACTTTTCCAGACACTATATAGAAATCTTTCTCTCAGACACTATATAGAAATATTTCTGTCTCTTGGTGACCTTGCTTGAGCACAGCTAGGGTGCACAGTACTCTTATAAGTAATGGCAACTGCTTAAAAGGTCTACTTTATCCCAACAGTGGCCACGGCCGTCTTGAGTGAGAGGCAGGCTGTGCTGCTGTAACTGCAAGCAGACACAGGCAGCGCTGTCAGAAGGCTGACAAAAGGGTGAATTGTGCAGTCTGGGTTATTTTCCTTAACACCAATTCTGACCTGAGATCAGATGTTTATATGTCAGTCGTTCTTTGAATTTTCAAAAATAGCATACCTACAAGCTCGTGGCGCGCTATGAGCTTGTAGATCTGCTATTTTTCAATACCTAAAGCATAGCACAATGCTAATACCAAAAGGGGTTCCCGCCCAAAATGTGTTAACTGGATGGGTCACTGGCTCACTGCAAAATGAACACAAAGTCAGTGAGTGATCACCATTATCAAAATGGTGAAACACATTTATCCAGGCTGGGACTGGACTCTTCTAGGATGTCAATAACCCCACCCACAGGGCAGGAGGTGTCACTACATTAATAGTAGTATTAAGAGTGGTGCCCGTTGGGCACTGGCGGCCTACTTGGAACGATGCAAGTTGGAAATGCGTGCCCCATGCACTCAGTTACTATGTCCGTGTCTCTTTTATGACCATATATGGAGTTCTTTATCAGTGGTCATTCCCCCTTTAAAGGACCACTTCACCACTTTTCAACTATAAGAGGTCCTCACTAATAATCATGATAAAATGGCATGATTTCTTTCTACTCAGTCTGTGTCTCATAGGAGGGCTGTGGGCAGTTTTAGGCAGATTTTCATTAGGCAGATTTTTGTTTTTGAACAAGATTTTTTTTACAAAAATGTTTAGATTGTCATTATCGTGAGAACGATGGCTTCCATTTTCGCATTGCAACTTTTCAGGACTAGAAAGCCTGCAGTTTCTATTAGCTACATTTTCTTTTCTGCCTGTAGCACTTTGAGATTTGCTTCAAATGTAAAGTGCGTTATAAATAAAATGTATTATTATTATTATTATTATTATTATAGCTTGTATTCCCCATCGATGATGTCACTGGAAGACGGTTTCTGAACTGCCCACAGCCCTCCTATGAGACACAGACCAAATAGAAGAAAAAAAATGCGCCATTTTTTTTATGATTATTAGTGAGGACCTATTATATGAAGTTAGGTTGAAAAGTGGTGAAGTGGTCCTTTAAGGAAATCACCAACTCTTAAACTAGCGCACAATTAGAATATGGCCAGACACATTTCACAGTCAACAGTGACCTTTGCTGGGCTCAATTAGTGACATTTCTGGTATCTGTTGACCTCCAAAACGGTTAAGCCATCCACAATGTGCTTTTAAAATATATGTATTTGTACTGTGTTTTTAATCATTGAAATGCTATGCAGTGTTTTTATTTCTGTTGCACGTAAAGCACTTAGTTTGTGAGTTATCTCCGTGAGAGGTGCTATACAAATAAAATGTACTTGCTTATACTATACTGTTTACAATCATTTACATAATGGGTTAAGGCATTAGCAATCTTTATGGGACCTGACAAAAAGACGCTTGCAATGTATTATTGTGGCACCAAAAGGCGCAGTAAAAACAAGTATATGCACTTACATTATCGAACAGTTAAATTAATGAACACATTATGTATACATGTGTATGCAAATCCATCCTGCACATAATTCTACATTAACCCATTCTGACCGGGCACCCATTTTGGTGTCAGCATCATGTTATGCTTTAGCTATTGAAAAATAGCAGATCTACAAGCTCATATCGCGCCACCGAGTGGCGCGATACGAGCTTGTATGTCTGCTATTTTTTGAAAAATCGAAGAACGACTGACATTTTTAGAATCTGATCTCAGGTCAGAATGGGTTAATCAGACCAGTGTGTGTCCAGTGGAAACCTCGTATGAATCTGATCTCATGTCAGAATGGGTTAATTTAAACTCCTGCCCACTGACAGGGGAGGGAGTCTGGGAGATAGGTGGGTTATTGAGTCTAATGGGCATTAGATTCTGAACATATTTCCAAAGACGAAGAACATGGACAATCAAATGTTATTGTATTTGGCCTGGGCCGTCCGTGGCTCAGTGGTCCAGGCACCTTGGCTGGTATCATCCAGTCTGGCAGTGTGCCGCGGGTTCGACTCCCGATCCCGACGGCATTTACTGCATTTCACCCCCCCCCATCTCTCTCACCATTTCCTGTCAGCCTACTGTCTGTCCCTCCATTAAAATAAAAATAAATAAAATAAAGGCGAAAGCCACAAAAAAAACATATATATATATATATAAAAATAAAATGTTATTGTATTTCATTTGTATTTGGTGTCAGCATTTTACTTAATATTGATATGGCACACTGACTATCAAGATAATACAATATTATACAATAATAATAATAATAATTATTATTATAATAATACAAACGTGCTGTACACCACCATAATCAAAACACTCTTTGAATATCATCTTTTAGAATGGTCCTTGGTGGTCCTTGGTGGTGTGGGCTTTGGATTGACTGTCGTCAAAACACTTCCTTGGCAGTCGATGTAAATACTATATTTTATGATATTATATTAATGCTTATTTATTGTCCACATGCAGCCATCTTCCTGGGATCCTTCCGCATGCCTTACCAGGAGATCCGTCAGATGATAGTGGAGGTGAACGAGGACCAACTTACAGAGCCTATGGTCCAGGTAAGCCAAGGGTTGGGCAGGCTGGGGCACAGCTACTGTATGAGTTATCTTAATTATCGTATACTTACCCCAGATCTCAGAGGACAGCTTAACCCATTTTTGGGCGGGAACCCCATTTCGTGTTTTTTACTTCTTAAATTTTTATCCCACGATTTTGTAACCCAGTTTTCTTTTTCACCCAGTGCCAATTATCTAATGTAATCCTGGGCGCTACACTTCCTCTGCCAATCTGGGGGGGGCAGCGGACTGACCTCATGCCTCCTTCTATGCATGAGGAGTCCAAGCTGCTTCTTTTCACCTGACAGAGGGGAATTTCCCCGGCCGGACGTAGCGCGTGGAAGGGACGACCAGTTCCTTTCCCCTCCATCTGGCGCCCATTTGGTGTTTTAAGCATTATGTTATGCTTTAGCTATTGAAAAATAGCAGATCTACAAGCTCATAGCGTGCCACTCGGTGGCGCGCTATGAGCTTGTAGGTCTGCTATTTTTGTAAAATTGTGAAAATGTGGCGAATATATATTCTTTCAGAATTCAGAGCGAACGTTTTTAACTCAAATCTGTGCTTCTGGGGAGGTCCCTGGAACTACATATCTTCAGATGGGGGGGAGGTCCCTGGAACTACATATTTTCAGATGGGGGGGGGGGGGGGGGGGGGGGTCCCTGGAACTACATATTTTCAGATGGGGGTCGGCGGCCAAATACATATAATTCTGGGGCTCCTTGACATGAAATAGTTATAACCACTGACATAGAAACATACGTTTTTCAGAAAACTATGATTTAGAAGACATTTGTAGAATGTTATGTTAAATGGAGAAACTGTGTGTGTATATTATGTATTCTAATCATTGTATCAATGGAATTATGAACAGCAAATACCGGTACATTTATTTTAAGTAATTTTATTTCATTTTGCTAACTTTAAAAAAAAAATGTTAATGCACCACAGTGCTGCCAGGAACTTTAAAATCCTTGGAACGGTTCTTAATTTGAGATTACTTCCTGTTCACATCATTGCTCTTCATTTTTCTGATATGCACTGATGTCAAATTACTTTACACTCCCACAGTCACAAAAGAGTCTCAACTGTTTATATTTGAGAGGATTACATACAATGCAGGATTACCTTTACACGCTGAATAGTTTTAGTGCAGGTGAAAAGATCAGGCCATTCTTTTTTGGATGGAAATAAACATTGCTCTCCTCCTCCTCCTCTCATCTCCTTTAATCTGCCTCTAATGTTTTATTTGTAGAACCTGGTGAAACACCTCCCCGAACAGGAACAACTCAACGCCTTGGCCAAGTTGAAAAGCGAGTACGCTAATTTGTCGGAGCCTGAGCAGTTTTGTGTTGTGGTGAGTGTACGCACACACGCACGCACGCACGCACGCACGCACGCACGCACGCACACACACACACACACACACACACACACACACACACACACACACACACACACACACACACACACACACACACACACACACACACACACTATTATTTCCAAATTATTGTTGCAGCAGTAGAGTACATTTAACTTAATGTCTCCAATAAGATTGTCTTGCACCATACTGTATTTTGGAACAAGAGGAAGATATTAATCTGCATCCCACTCCTCCTCGCGGTGTCAGTTGAACTGTTTTTTAATAGTGATGCATAGTATTGAAGGTTGAAAATGGTGAGCGTTTATTAAAGCAGTGCAGTTTCATGCGTAGGGGTTCGGTGTTCAGTATGCTAATTTGATGTCTCTCTGCAGGCTGTCACAATAACATAGATCTATGACGTTGTTTAGCACTTTACAGAATGTCTCGTAACTTCCTATTTTCTTTAACTCTCTCTCCCTCCAACACGCACGCACGCACACATGCAGTCACACACACACACACACACACACACACACACACACACACACACACACACACACACACACACGCACACACACACACACACACACACTTCATTTGAACATCCAGATTGTATGCCATACTAATTATGTTTGGCCTCGTTTGCTCTGCCACCTTTTATAATTATGCATGTGGGATGTTGTTCATGCACTGCAGGGGTGGGAGACTTTGACGATGGGGAGGGCGAATATGTTTCAACACTCACTCCAGAGGGGCCACAGTGCATATTACTGTCATAGCAAAAATAGCTGATCTACAAGCTCAAAACGCGTCGCAATGTGACACGTTTTGAACTTGCAGATCAGCTATTTTTGCTATATTTGAATTGAAAACCTGAATCATTTTTGATTTTGGAATCCTGAAAAGTAACCTTTTTATTGAATTTCAAACGCATTCAATTATAGTTATGTCATGTTAACTTTATGAACTGTCAACATAACTGCATTGGCCACAAAAAGATAACAACTGGTCATTCAATACTAGTCATGAAGTAATTAAAGCGGGTTTGGAATTGTAACAGCTGAAATCAATACTATATCAGTATTCTGATATTAAGTGAAGTTGGGAGCCGCATGTGGCCCCCGGGCCGCCAGTTTCCCACCCCTGATGTACTGTAACATATTCCCTGTGTTGTCCATGTACTGTAACACATTCCCTGTGCCTTCCTTGCAACTCAGTCACTGACAGCACTCTGTGCCCTATTCAGCATTCACCTGACCCTACCGGTTATAGAATAAAACAAGGAGAAGGAACTCTTCTCTATTCAGCATTCACCTGACCCTACCGGTTATAAAATAAAACAAGGAGAAGGAACTCTTCTCTATTCAGCATTCACCTGACCCTACCGGTTATAGAATAAAACAAGGAGAAGGAACTCTTCTCTATTCAGCATTCACCTGACCCTACCGGTTATAAAATAAAACAAGGAGAAGGAACTCTTCTCTAATCAGCATTCACCTGACCCTACCGGTTATAGAATAAAACAAGGAGAAGGAACTCTTCTCTAATCAGCATTCACCTGACCCTATACCGGTTATAGAATAAAACAAGGAGAAGGAACTCTTCTCTATTCAGCATTCACCTGACCCTATACCGGTTATAGAATAAAACAAGGAGAAGGAACTCTTCTCTAATCAGCATTCACCTGACCCTACCGGTTATAGAATAAAACAAGGAGAAGGAACTCTTCTCTAATCAGCATTCACCTGACCCTATACCGGTTATAGAATAAAACAAGGAGAAGGAACTCTTCTCTAATCAGCATTCACCTGACCCTATACCGGTTATAGAATAAAACAAGGAGAAGGAACTCTTCTCTAATCAGCATTCACCTGACCCTATACCGGTTATAGAATAAAACAAGGAGAAGGAACTCTTCTCTAATCAGCATTCACCTGACCCTATACCGGTTATAGAATAAAACAAGGAGAAGGAACTCTTCTCTAATCAGCATTCACCTGACCCTATACCGGTTATAGAATAAAACAAGGAGAAGGAACTCTTCTCTAATCAGCATTCACCTGACCCTACCGGTTATAAAATAAACTTCTCTGACAGTGGGAGTGCGTGATGGAACACGGCGATAGGAAGCCGTAGAGCAGAGCCGCAGCTGTTGTGTTTGTCTCATCAGGGACGTGTACTGTGGAGTGAAGAGCCGGCTAGCTTACATCAATTGTAGTGTATGTATGCATGCGTGGGCCCGGGGAGGCCCGCACTCCAACGCAGCGGCAAAGCCCACAGGTTCAAAGGGAATCTTTAATTTACCATTGTGCAAGCACACACATTCCATCCCCTACTCGCATCTGTATGCACCGCACGACATTTGAACCCCCTAACTCATTTGTTTGCACCTGTGAACTAAAGGGATGGACACGGGTTGCAGCGTTCAAATCCATAGGGTTCCATAGATTTACTGAGAATGCTGTCACTCACCCCGACATGTGTTCTCTGTTGCGCGATGGTTTTACAAACTGATAATCTGCATTCTACATTCTACGAGCTCACACGGTGTCACATCCGTGATGTAAGCTTGTGAACTATTTACAGCTTTTGATACATTACAGTTTCGTACCTACAGTATACCTCTTTGGCAAGGGAATGAAAGAGGGAGACAGAATATGAACAATACAAAGAGAAAGCCTGTTATGCTATGTTTGAGCCAGTGTTGTTTTTGGCAGCACATTTTGATTTTAGTTTTAGTCATAGTCTATTTTAGTCACCTGGAATGTCTTAGTGTTTTAGTCGACAAATTCTACAGTTGATTTAGTCGACTAAAATGTAGTTTGCCGTCGTAAAGACTTTTATTATAGTCCACTAGTCCCTTCCTAACATTTTAGTCAAGTTGTTATTTGTTGACGAAATTGTCAATATATTTAGTCTTAGTTTTAGTCACCATAGTTTAGTTTTCATTTAGTTTTAGTTTTGTCAGTGGAAAAAGATAGTCGACGAACATTTTTCGTTTTAGTTTTAGTCATCACTGGTTTGCAGTGATCACTGGTCAACAGTATTTCATTGTTGGTACTCAGATACACTCCGCAGAGAATAGAGTTGTCCTCCCTGTCTTACTGTAGCGTTGGTTCTGTTCTGTCAGAGAATAGAGTTGTCCTCCCTGTCTTACTGTAGCGTTGGTTTAGAGAATAGAGTTGTCCTCCCTGTCTTACTGTAGCGTTGGTTTAGAGAATAGAGTTGTCCTCCCTGTCTTACTGTAGCGTTGGTTTAGAGAATAGAGTTGTCCTCCCTGTCTTACTGTAGTGTTGGTTCAGAGAATAGAGTTGTCCTCCCTGTCTTACTGTAGCGTTGGTTTAGAGAATAGAGTTGTCCTCCCTGTCTTACTGTAGTGTTGGTTCAGAGAATAGAGTTGTCCTCCCTGTCTTACTGTAGCGTTGGTTCTGTTCTGTCAGAGAATAGAGTTGTCCTCCCTGTCTTACTGTAGTGTTGGTTCTGTTCTGTCAGAGAATAGAGTTGTCCTCCCTGTCTTACTGTAGCGTTGGTTCAGAGAATAGAGTTGTCCTCCCTGTCTTACTGTAGTGTTGGTTCAGAGAATAGAGTTGTCCTCCCTGTCTTACTGTAGTGTTGGTTCTGTTCTGTCAGAGAATAGAGTTGTCCTCCCTGTCTTACTGTAGTGTTGGTTCATAGAATAGAGTTGTCCTCCCTGTCTTACTGTAGTGTTGGTTCTGTTCTGTCAGAGAATAGAGTTGTCCTCCCTGTCTTACTGTAGCGTTGGTTCAGAGAATAGAGTTGTCCTCCCTGTCTTACTGTAGTGTTGGTTCATAGAATAGAGTTGTCCTCCCTGTCTTACTGTAGTGTTGGTTCAGAGAATAGAGTTGTCCTCCCTGTCTTACTGTAGTGTTGGTTCAGATAATAGAGTTGTCCTCCCTGTCTTACTGTAGCGTTGGTTCTGTTCTGTCAGATAATAGAGTTGTCCTCCCTGTCTTACTGTAGTGTTGGTTCAGAGAATAGAGTTGTCCTCCCTGTCTTACTGTGTTGGTTCAGAGAATAGAGTTGTCCTCCCTGTCTTACTGTAGCGTTGGTTCTGTTCTGTCAGAGAATAGAGTTGTCCTCCCTGTCTTACTGTAGCGTTGGTTCATAGAATAGAGTTGTCCTCCCTGTCTTACTGTAGTGTTGGTTCTGTTCTGTCAGAGAATAGAGTTGTCCTCCCTGTCTTACTGTAGCGTTGGTTCTGTTCTGTCAGAGAATAGAGTTGTCCTCCCTGTCTTACTGTAGCGTTGGTTCAGAGAATAGAGTTGTCCTCCCTGTCTTACTGTAGTGTTGGTTCTGTTCTGTCAGAGAATAGAGTTGTCCTCCCTGTCTTACTGTAGTGTTGGTTCAGAGAATAGAGTTGTCCTCCCTGTCTTACTGTAGTGTTGGTTCTGTTCTGTCAGAGAATAGAGTTGCCCTCCCTGTCTTACTGTAGTGTTGGTTCTGTTCTGTCAGAGAATAGAGTTGTCCTCCCTGTCTTACTGTAGTGTTGGTTCAGAGAATAGAGTTGTCCTCCCTGTCTTACTGTAGTGTTGGTTCAGAGAATAGAGTTGTCCTCCCTGTCTTACTGTAGTGTTGGTTCAGATAATAGAGTTGTCCTCCCTGTCTTACTGTAGCGTTGGTTCTGTTCTGTCAGATAATAGAGTTGTCCTCCCTGTCTTACTGTAGTGTTGGTTCTGTTCTGTCAGATAATAGAGTTGTCCTCCCTGTCTTACTGTAGTGTTGGTTCAGAGAATAGAGTTGTCCTCCCTGTCTTACTGTGTTGGTTCAGAGAATAGAGTTGTCCTCCCTGTCTTACTGTAGCGTTGGTTCTGTTCTGTCAGAGAATAGAGTTGTCCTCCCTGTCTTACTGTAGCGTTGGTTCAGAGAATAGAGTTGTCCTCCCTGTCTTACTGTAGCGTTGGTTCATAGAATAGAGTTGTCCTCCCTGTCTTACTGTAGTGTTGGTTCTGTTCTGTCAGAGAATAGAGTTGTCCTCCCTGTCTTACTGTAGCGTTGGTTCTGTTCTGTCAGAGAATAGAGTTGTCCTCCCTGTCTTACTGTAGCGTTGGTTCAGAGAATAGAGTTGTCCTCCCTGTCTTACTGTAGCGTTGGTTCAGAGAATAGAGTTGTCCTCCCTGTCTTACTGTAGTGTTGGTTCAGAGAATAGAGTTGTCCTCCCTGTCTTACTGTAGCGTTGGTTCAGAGAATAGAGTTGTCCTCCCTGTCTTACTGTAGCGTTGGTTCAGAGAATAGAGTTGTCCTCCCTGTCTTACTGTAGTGTTGGTTCTGTTCTGTCAGAGAATAGAGTTGTCCTCCCTGTCTTACTGTAGTGTTGGTTCTGTTCTGTCAGAGAATAGAGTTGTCCTCCCTGTCTTACTGTAGCGTTGGTTCAGAGAATAGAGTTGTCCTCCCTGTCTTACTGTAGTGTTGGTTCAGAGAATAGAGTTGTCCTCCCTGTCTTACTGTAGTGTTGGTTCTGTTCTGTCAGAGAATAGAGTTGTCCTCCCTGTCTTACTGTAGTGTTGGTTCAGATAATAGAGTTGTCCTCCCTGTCTTACTGTAGTGTTGGTTCAGAGAATAGAGTTGTCCTCCCTGTCTTACTGTAGTGTTGGTTCAGATAATAGAGTTGTCCTCCCTGTCTTACTGTAGCGTTGGTTCTGTTCTGTCAGATAATAGAGTTGTCCTCCCTGTCTTACTGTAGTGTTGGTTCAGAGAATAGAGTTGTCCTCCCTGTCTTACTGTAGTGTTGGTTCAGAGAATAGAGTTGTCCTCCCTGTCTTACTGTGTTGGTTCAGAGAATAGAGTTGTCCTCCCTGTCTTACTGTAGCGTTGGTTCTGTTCTGTCAGAGAATAGAGTTGTCCTCCCTGTCTTACTGTAGCGTTGGTTCTGTTCTGTCAGAGAATAGAGTTGTCCTCCCTGTCTTACTGTAGCGTTGGTTCAGAGAATAGAGTTGTCCTCCCTGTCTTACTGTAGCGTTGGTTCATAGAATAGAGTTGTCCTCCCTGTCTTACTGTAGTGTTGGTTCTGTTCTGTCAGAGAATAGAGTTGTCCTCCCTGTCTTACTGTAGCGTTGGTTCTGTTCTGTCAGAGAATAGAGTTGTCCTCCCTGTCTTACTGTAGCGTTGGTTCAGAGAATATAGTTGTCCTCCCTGTCTTACTGTAGTGTTGGTTCTGTTCTGTCAGAGAATAGAGTTGTCCTCCCTGTCTTACTGTAGCGTTGGTTCTGTTCTGTCAGAGAATAGAGTTGTCCTCCCTGTCTTACTGTAGCGTTGGTTCAGAGAATAGAGTTGTCCTCCCTGTCTTACTGTAGTGTTGGTTCTGTTCTGTCAGAGAATAGAGTTGTCCTCCCTGTCTTACTGTAGTGTTGGTTCTGTTCTGTCAGAGAATAGAGTTGTCCTCCCTGTCTTACTGTAGTGTTGGTTCAGAGAATAGAGTTGTCCTCCCTGTCTTACTGTAGTGTTGGTTCAGAGAATAGAGTTGTCCTCCCTGTCTTACTGTAGCGTTGGTTCAGAGAATAGAGTTGTCCTCCCTGTCTTACTGTAGTGTTGGTTCATAGAATAGAGTTGTCCTCCCTGTCTTACTGTAGCGTTGGTTCTATTCTGTCAGAGAATAGAGTTGTCCTCCCTGTCTTACTGTAGCGTTGGTTCTGTTCTGTCAGAGAATAGAGTTGTCCTCCCTGTCTTACTGTAGTGTTGGTTCAGAGAATAGAGTTGTCCTCCCTGTCTTACTGTAGTGTTGGTTCAGAGAATAGAGTTGTCCTCCCTGTCTTACTGTAGCGTTGGTTCTGTTCTGTCAGATAATAGAGTTGTCCTCCCTGTCTTACTGTAGTGTTGGTTCAGAGAATAGAGTTGTCCTCCCTGTCTTACTGTAGCGTTGGTTCTGTTCTGTCAGATAATAGAGTTGTCCTCCCTGTCTTACTGTAGTGTTGGTTCAGAGAATAGAGTTGTCCTCCCTGTCTTACTGTAGTGTTGGTTCTGTTCTGTCAGAGAATAGAGTTGTCCTCCCTGTCTTACTGTAGTGTTGGTTCAGAGAATATAGTTGTCCTCCCTGTCTTACTGTAGTGTTGGTTCAGAGAATAGAGTTGTCCTCCCTGTCTTACTGTAGCGTTGGTTCAGAGAATATAGTTGTCCTCCCTGTCTTACTGTGTTGGTTCAGAGAATAGAGTTGTCCTCCCTGTCTTACTGTAGCGTTGGTTCATAGAATAGAGTTGTCCTCCCTGTCTTACTGTAGCGTTGGTTCATAGAATAGAGTTGCCCTCCCTGTCTTACTGTAGCGTTGGTTCATAGAATAGAGTTGTCCTCCCTGTCTTACTGTAGTGTTGGTTCAGAGAATATAGTTGTCCTCCCTGTCTTACTGTAGTGTTGGTTCAGAGAATAGAGTTGTCCTCCCTGTCTTACTGTAGTGTTGGTTCAGAGAATAGAGTTGTCCTCCCTGTCTTACTGTAGTGTTGGTTCAGAGAATAGAGTTGTCCTCCCTGTCTTACTGTAGCGTTGGTTCATAGAATAGAGTTGCCCTCCCTGTCTTACTGTAGCGTTGGTTCATAGAATAGAGTTGTCCTCCCTGTCTTACTGTAGTGTTGGTTCAGAGAATAGAGTTGTCCTCCCTGTCTTACTGTAGTGTTGGTTCAGAGAATAGAGTTGTCCTCCCTGTCTTACTGTAGTGTTGGTTCAGAGAATAGAGTTGTCCTCCCTGTCTTACTGTAGCGTTGGTTCTGTTCTGTCAGAGAATAGAGTTGTCCTCCCTGTCTTACTGTAGCGTTGGTTCATAGAATAGAGTTGCCCTCCCTGTCTTACTGTAGTGTTGGTTCTGTTCTGTCAGAGAATAGAGTTGTCCTCCCTGTCTTACTGTAGCGTTGGTTCAGAGAATAGAGTTGTCCTCCCTGTCTTACTGTAGTGTTGGTTCAGAGAATAGAGTTGTCCTCCCTGTCTTACTGTAGCGTTGGTTCTGTTCTGTCAGAGAATAGAGTTGTCCTCCCTGTCTTACTGTAGTGTTGGTTCAGAGAATAGAGTTGTCCTCCCTGTCTTACTGTAGTGTTGGTTCAGAGAATAGAGTTGTCCTCCCTGTCTTACTGTAGTGTTGGTTCAGAGAATAGAGTTGCCCTCCCTGTCTTACTGTAGTGTTGGTTCAGAGAATAGAGTTGTCCTCCCTGTCTTACTGTAGTGTTGGTTTAGAGAATAGATTTGTCCTCCCTGTCTTACTGTAGTGTTGGTTCTGTTCTGTCAGAGAATAGAGTTGTCCTCCCTGTCTTACTGTAGCGTTGGTTCTGTTCTGTCAGAGAATAGAGTTGTCCTCCCTGTCTTACTGTAGTGTTGGTTCTGTTCTGTCAGAGAATAGAGTTGTCCTCCCTGTCTTACTGTAGTGTTGGTTCAGAGAATATAGTTGTCCTCCCTGTCTTACTGTAGTGTTGGTTCAGAGAATAGAGTTGTCCTCCCTGTCTTACTGTAGCGTTGGTTCATAGAATAGAGTTGCCCTCCCTGTCTTACTGTAGCGTTGGTTCATAGAATAGAGTTGTCCTCCCTGTCTTACTGTAGTGTTGGTTCTGTTCTGTCAGAGAATAGAGTTGTCCTCCCTGTCTTACTGTAGCGTTGGTTCATAGAATAGAGTTGCCCTCCCTGTCTTACTGTAGTGTTGGTTCTGTTCTGTCAGAGAATAGAGTTGTCCTCCCTGTCTTACTGTAGCGTTGGTTCAGAGAATAGAGTTGTCCTCCCTGTCTTACTGTAGCGTTGGTTCTGTTCTGTCAGAGAATAGAGTTGTCCTCCCTGTCTTACTGTAGCGTTGGTTCATAGAATAGAGTTGCCCTCCCTGTCTTACTGTAGTGTTGGTTCTGTTCTGTCAGAGAATAGAGTTGTCCTCCCTGTCTTACTGTAGCGTTGGTTCAGAGAATAGAGTTGTCCTCCCTGTCTTACTGTAGCGTTGGTTCAGAGAATAGAGTTGTCCTCCCTGTCTTACTGTAGCGTTGGTTCAGAGAATAGAGTTGTCCTCCCTGTCTTACTGTAGTGTTGGTTCAGAGAATAGAGTTGTCCTCCCTGTCTTACTGTAGTGTTGGTTCTGTTCTGTCAGAGAATAGAGTTGTCCTCCCTGTCTTACTGTAGTGTTGGTTCAGAGAATAGAGTTGTCCTCCCTGTCTTACTGTAGTGTTGGTTCAGAGAATAGAGTTGCCCTCCCTGTCTTACTGTAGTGTTGGTTCAGAGAATAGAGTTGTCCTCCCTGTCTTACTGTAGTGTTGGTTTAGAGAATAGATTTGTCCTCCCTGTCTTACTGTAGTGTTGGTTCTGTTCTGTCAGAGAATAGAGTTGTCCTCCCTGTCTTACTGTAGCGTTGGTTCTGTTCTGTCAGAGAATAGAGTTGTCCTCCCTGTCTTACTGTAGTGTTGGTTCTGTTCTGTCAGAGAATAGAGTTGTCCTCCCTGTCTTACTGTAGTGTTGGTTTAGAGAATAGAGTTGTCCTCCCTGTCTTACTGTAGCGTTGGTTTAGAGAATAGAGTTGTCCTCCCTGTCTTACTGTAGTGTTGGTTCAGAGAATAGAGTTGTCCTCCCTGTCTTACTGTAGTGTTGGTTTAGAGAATAGAGTTGTCCTCCCTGTCTTACTGTAGCGTTGGTTCTGTTCTGTCAGAGAATAGAGTTGTCCTCCCTGTCTTACTGTAGTGTTGGTTCTGTTCTGTCAGAGAATAGAGTTGTCCTCCCTGTCTTACTGTAGTGTTGGTTCCGTTCCGTCAGAGAATAGAGTTGTCCTCCCTGTCTTACTGTAGCGTTGGTTCCGTTCTGTCAGAGAATAGAGTTGTCCTCCCTGTCTTACTGTAGCGTTGCTTCTGTTCTGTCAGTCCATTTCCTTTGGAGGATCCAGTGATTTAAACGGACGCCCCCAAAACATCGGTTGTCTTCAAATATTACGTTCATATATTACGTTTTTGGACAACGATGTTGGCAAACATTCTTGTCGTCAAATATTCTTTTGTGTGACTGGCAGGTCTTTGAATGAAATATAAATCCTTCATCTAGAATTCAAATATGGGTTGTCAGACAGTGAAGCTGGTTATTTCAAGGTGCCACAATATTTACTTCTGTGCATGTGTGCATGTGTACTTGCATGTGTGCGTGTGTACTTGCATGTGTGCGTGTGTACTTGCATGTGTGCGTGTGTACTTGCATGTGTGCGTGTGTACTTGCATGTGTGCGTGTGTACTTGCATGTGTGCGTGTGTACTTGCATGTGTGCGTGTGTACTTGCATGTGTGCGTGTGTACTTGCATGTGTGCGTGTGTACTTGCATGTGTGCGTGCGTACTTGCATGTGTGCGTGCGTACTTGCATGTGTGCGTGTGTACTTGCATGTGTGCGTGTGTACTTGCATGTGTGCGTGCGTACTTGCATGTGTGCGTGTGTACGGCCGCGCACCATTTAATATTTTTTGTAACAGTCTCTCCTGTCATTTCTTGATTGATTGAAATATGTATTAACAGTTTGCAGAGTTACAGTGCATTTCAAGCACAAACTCAACACAAATACTGTTAACTGTGAGTGGACGACCCAATAAAGCATTACACTTGTTTTACAAGAGGGTCCACCTTGTTCAATTAATCAAAACATTTAGAGACGTACAAATAGACACTTCTATATAGCCAAAGAACAGAACAGGAATTCATCATAAAGGAGGTAAAAAGGGTAAAGCAACATATACAGTGAGAGGGAAAAAGGGGTGGGCGGTGGTGGGGGGGATTCAGATTTTAACGGTTCTCTCCTTGTCTTTAACGCCCCAACCCTAACACCCCCCCCCCCCCACACACACACACACACACACACACACACACACACACACACACACACACACACACACACACACACACTCACACACACACACACACACACACTCACACTCACACTCACACTCACACTCACACTCACACTCACACTCACACTCACACTCACACTCACACTCACACACTCACACATTCACACACACCGATGGCGGAAGAAACCATGCAATGCACCAGCCTGCACATCGGAAGCAATTAGGGGTTCAGTGCCTTGCTCAAGGACACTTCGACACTGACTCTGGGGGATCAGACCAGGAACCATGGGAACCTCACAGTTACCCATCTGGCTGCTCTGACAACCTCCCCCCCCCCTCCACCCCTCTCTCTCTCTCTCTCTCTCTCTCTCTCTCTCTCTCTCTCTCTCTCTCTCTCTCTCTCTCTCTCTCTCTCTCTCTCTCTCTCTCTCTGTCTCTCTCTCTAACCGGCCACTCTACCCCTGAGCCACAACCCCCCCATCCCCACCCTCTCTCTCTCTCTCTCTCTCTATGTCTCTCTCTCTCTCTCTCTGTCTCTCTGTATCTCTCTCTCGTAGTCATTTGATAACATTACAGTAGCTATAATTAAACCCTCGATGCAGGCCATCATATACCACAGAGCCAGCTGTTGTGTGAAGCAGATGATCTCTTCACACTTACGCACGCACACGCACGCACACCACACAAACAAACACACACACACACGCACGCGCACACACACACACACACACACACACACACACACACACACACACACACACACACACACACACACACACACACACACACACTCACACACACACACACACACACACACACACTCACACTCACACTCACACTCACACACTCACACACTCACACATTCACACACACCGATGGCGGAAGAAACCATGCAATGCACCAGCCTGCACATCGGAAGCAATTAGGGGTTCAGTGCCTTGCTCAAGGACACTTCGACACTGACTCTGGGGGATCAGACCAGGAACCATGGGAACCTCACAGTTACCCATCTGGCTGCTCTGACAACCTCCCTCCACCCCTCTCTCTCTCTCTCTCTCTCTCTCTCTCTCTCTCTCTCTAACCGGCCACTCTACCCCTGAGACACAACCCCCCCATCCCCACCCTCTCTCTCTATCTCTCTCTATGTCTCTCTGTCTCTCTGTATCTCTCTCTCGTAGTCATTTGATAACATTACAGTAGCTATAATTAAACCCTCGATGCAGGCCATCATATACCACAGAGCCAGCTGTTGTGTGAAGCAGATGATCTCTTCACACTTACGCACGCACACCACACAAACAAACACACACACACGCACACACACACACACACACACACACACACACACACACACACACACACACACACACACACACACACACACACACACTCGCAGTACACACAACAGACCATTGTTGTTGTGACCAGGCCCTGGGCTCAATGCAATATTTTCCAATTTACTGTAATTGTGTGAGAGTGGTAATCCAAGGCAGCCTATTGTATATTGCAGCGCTCCACACTCAGCGCTATATGGACACTAACTCACCAATTAACTTACCAGACCCGGGTCCCAAATCAAATCACTGCCAGCATCTATTACTACTGCCTAGCAACATTCTGTTGGCTCACTGATTGCATAAATGTGTTTTAAATTGGGCTGGCTGAACGGCACAAAGTTAAAAAAAGAGAAAAAAAGCATGATTGTAGTTAATATAGAAGTTTGACTGTGTTCACCCTCTCTCTCAATTCAATTTCAATTTCAAAAGGCTTTATTGGCATGATAAATATGTTCTACATTTCTACTTTGCCAAAGCATACATACAACAAAACAAAAGCCAACATTGCACACACAGAGACAACAACTCTCTGCGCATACAGAGACAACAACAATAATGAACAACGAGCAATACAGTAAGGGCCGATTCATACTCCTATTTTACCGCTGTTTCGGTGCTGATTTCGGCTCCTCAGACATTTTCAGTAGCACCGAAGAACCGACTTTAGGACGGTACCCCCCCCCGAACCTCACATGACGTCACATTGTAGGCTCTACAGAGCCAAATTACGTCACATTGTAGGCTCTACAGAGCCAAATGACGTCACATTGTAGGCTCTACAGAGCCAAATGACGTCACATTGTAGGCTCTACAGAGCCAAATGACGTCACATCGTAGGCTCTACAGAGCCAAATGACGTCACATTGTAGGCTCTACAGAGCCAAATGACGTCACATTGTAGGCTCTACAGAGCCGAACCGACTTTTATTCAGCTCTAAAATAGGAGTATGAATCGGCCCTAAGTCTCTCTCTCCCTCTCTCTCTCTCTCTCTCTCTCTCCGCTATAGATGAGCAGCGTGAGGCGCCTGCAGCCTCGCCTCAACCACCTCTTCTTCAAGACAGTAACTCACTCACTCTCTCTCTCTCTCTCTCTCTCTCTCTCTCTCTCTCTCTCTCTCTCTCTCTCTCTCTCTCTCTCTCTCTCTCTCTCTCTCTCTCTCTCTCTCTCTCTCTCTCTCTCTCTCTCTCTCTCTCTCTCTCTCCTCAGATGAGCAGCGTGAGGCGCCTGCGTCCGCGCCTCGGCCACCTCCTCTTCAGTACAGTACAGTACAGTAAATACAGTAACTCTCTCTCTCTCTCTCTCCTCCTCAGATGAGCAGCGTGAGGCGCCTGCGTCCGCGCCTCGGCCACCTCCTCTTCCGGCTGCAGCTGGAGGAGCAGGTGAGCGTAATGCGGCCGGACATCCTGGCCGTGAGCGCCGCCTGCGAGGAGGTCAGGAGGAGCCGGGCCTTCAGCCATCTGCTGGAGCTGGTGCTGCTGCTGGGGAACTACATGAACGCCGGCTCCCGGAACGCCCAGTCCTTCGGCTTCGACCTCAGCTCCCTGTGCAAGGTGACAGAGAGAGAAGCTCTTAGTTAACTGATCTCTGATCAGCTCCCTGTGCAAGGTGACAGAGAGAGAAGCTCTTAGTTAACTGATCTCTGATCAGCTCCCTGTGCAAGGTGACAGAGAGAGAAGCTCTTAGTTAACTGATCTCTGATCAGCTCCCTGTGCAAGGTGACAGAGAGAGAAGCTCTTAGTTAACTGATCTCTGATCAGCTCCCTGTGCAAGGTGACAGAAGAGAGATAACCTCTTAGTTAACTGATCTCTGATCAGCTCCCTGTGCAAGGTGACAGAAGAGAGATAACCTCTTAGTTAACTGATCTCTGATCAGCTCCCTGTGCAAGGTGACAGAGAGAGAACCTCTTAGTTAACTGATCTCTGATCAGCTCCCTGTGCAAGGTGACAGAAAGAGAGAACCTCTTAGTTAACTGATCTCTGATCAGCTCCCTGTGCAAGGTGACAGAGAGAGAACCTCTTAGTTAACTGATCTCTGATCAGCTCCCTGTGCAAGGTGACAGAGAGAGAACCTCTTAGTTATCCCATTTAGGCCTGACGTCGAAATAAAAAAACGTTCGCTCTGAAAGAATATATTCAAAGATTTGTGCCACATTTTTAAAGATTTTTCAAAAATAGCAGACCTACAAGCTCTACAAGCTCATAGTGCGCCACCGAGTGGCGCACTATGAGCTTGCAGATCTGCTATTTTTCAATAGCTAAAGTATAACATAATGCTTAGTTAAAACACCAAAAGGGGTCTCAAAAACCTATGTTTCTATGTCAGTGGTGCTCAACCTTTTTCATGTCAAGGACCCCCAGAATTATGTCTATTGGACCGCCATCTCAAAATATGTAGTTCTAGGGACCCCCCTCCCAGAAGCAAATATTTTCGTTAAAATGTTCGCTCTGAAATATATATATTCAATGATTTGCGTCACATTTTAACGATAAAAAAAAAATAGCAGACCCTACAAGCTCGTAGCGTGCCACTCGGTGGTGCGCTATGAGCTTGTCGATCTGCTATTTTTCAATAGCTAAAGCATAACATGATGCTTAGTTAAAACACCAAAAAGGGTTCCCCACCCAAAATGGGTTAACTGATCTTTCCTCCATCTCCCCCCAATAATTATAAAGTACATGATCAAATCCATTCATGAGGAATACACAGTAAAGTCCTAACGGTCGTCCCATAACACTCAGGGTTTTACGGTGTTGCCGTTGACATAACGGTTATGGTCTCTTCCCTAGGAGACACAGAGCACAGGGCCCAAGATGAGTTTAGTTACACTTTGTGGATAATTAAAAAAATGTGTCTTGCATCTTTGGAAATGTTGGCCCCATTATACACTAAAGTAATCACTCTTAATTTAACTCAGAGAATGTAAAATGGCATGCCCATAATATGGTTAACTAGCTCCTCGGAGCACAGGTCTCCGCCAGGTCAGGTAGGTTATGTATAGAGGGCCAGCAAAGTTCGGAATTCGTTACTGTTACTGTTACTATTTATTTATTTTTTGGTCCATTTTGGCATGAGCGTCAGCGGCTGACCCTAAAAATAAAAATAAGGTTTAATAGTGTTTAGAGAAGTTGTCAAAGATACATTCATTCATGTCGAGTGGTTAAGGTATTGTGAACAATACAAACTTAAAATTTCAACAGAAGTCCACTGTTATGATGCGAAAAGATCTACAGTGTGGCATATTTCTCTATGAATTGTCGACGGCACATTTTTGACGTGTAGTAATTTATGTGTCATGTTTTCTAAACAAATACAGAATTTTCCATTAACCTCGCACATTTTTATCCGTCAAATCTTTGACTGGCAAAATGGCACGCGATCCAGATTGAGCACCGCTGGCAGGCTGAGCAGGATGTTTCTGTATTGTTTGTTTTGCTTTTGTGTTTTTTTTCCTGGCATGCCTGCTTCACAAAGTATAAATTAGAGAGTGCCAGGAAAGCTGCGACAGCAAGGCGGGGAACACATAAGTCACATTTTGCGAGCTGGAATTCAGCCCATAGTGAAGGAGACGTTGTGAGACAATCAGGTGGTCTTGCATGTCTCCTGTCTGTCTTATCACATCACAGACGGGATGAGGAGATTGCCTGGAAACAGGATCACGTCATCACCGCTCTCTCCTCCGCCCGTACACTCTGAAGGAGCGTCTAACGGAGCGTTCAGATGTGGATGGTTAGAGCGGCACGATTACATACAAAGTCAATGCAAAGACGAGGGGTTGCGCGACATGGCCGAACCGAGGCGAATATATATATATATATATATATATATTCAGGTCTGAATGCAGCTTAATCAATTTAGGCCTGGCCTCAAAATTTAAAAAAGATTAGGGCTGTCAATCGATTAAAATATTTAATCTGATTAATCACATGATTGTCCATAGTTAACTGTGATTAATCGCAAATTAATCGCATATTTTTTATCCGTTCTAAATATACCTTAAATCAGTGGTTTTCAAGATTTTTCATATCAAGGTCCATTATTTATTCTGCATTTGAGCCACGGACCACCATTTGATGACATTTAGCCTTCCAGACCCAAACTAAAGAACTGTATTGATGTTGGCCAATGGTACCATTATGAGAGATAACAGGACATGTTGATCAAAATAACATGTTTTCTAAGTTTTCTAATTTTGTAGACTTAAATTAACTTAAGTAATGCAGCTGTTTAACAATTATTCATCTCTTCAGTGTAAAATTGCCATGCATCTCTCAACCATTCTGTCAAACTTCACAGTGCGTTAATCGCGCGTTAAAAAAAATAGTGCCGTTAGTTAAAAGGATTGTGAGTTAACTAGTTAATAGTGCGTTAACTTTGACAGCCCTAAAAAAAAATATATATATATATTTTCACAATTTAAAAAAAATAGCAGACCTACAAGCTCATAGCGTGCCACTCGGTGGCGCACTATGAGCTTGTAGATCTGCTATTTTTCAATAGCTAAATTATAACATAATGTTTAAAACACCAAAAGGGGTTCCCGCCCCAAAATGCGTTAAGAAAGAAGACATTCCCTCCCTGATCAACTGTACTAAGTGTGTTACATGTGTGCATGCGTATACATGACTGCACACATTTTGCATGTTTTTTTTTCCTTTTATATCCCAGTGTTTCTCGGATGTGCACATGCACACGTGCGCACGTGTGCACACACACATGGACGGGGGGGTGCTCGACTGTGCACTGCACGTGCACCAGTGTTTTCTATCACTGCGGTTGTCTTGCTTTTATGTCACATTGGACAGTATGTGGCAGTGTGAGCGTGGCTCCTATCGGGTGGGCCGATCTAAAGTGGCTGGCTGTGATGAGACATTTTAGTTTGAAACAGTTCCATTTGATTGAACACAGACTGGGCCACTTCTATCTGCTGGCATCTATCAGAGACTGGACCACTTCTATCTGTTGGCATCTATCAAAGCAGCCGAACCAGCACTTTATTCTGCCTCACCTGCCCACCCCAGATAACTGGGGCTAAAGCCAGGGGCCACCTTTAACTGTGGCTAAAGCCAGGGGCCCCTTTTCACCTGCCCCCACCCCAGATAACTGAGGCTAAAGCCAGGGGCCCCCTTTAACTGAGGCTAAAGCCAGGGGCCCCTTTAACTGAGGCTAAAGCCAGGGGCCCCTTTAACTGAGGCTAAAGCCAGGGGCCCCCTTTAACTGAGGCTAAAGCCAGGGGCCCCTAACCCACCCCAGATAACTGAGGGGGGCCTCTTTTTCAGCGCCGAACACCGTGCAGCACTGCAGGACTACGGCAACGATGAACGACGTGGTTGTATAGGGGAGGGGGAGGCATAAATGGTGCATTTATATAGCGCCTTTATCCCAGGTGCTTTACATAGATTGTGCATTAGATTCACACATTCATACACTGATTGCGGCGGAAGCCATGCAAGGTACCAACCAGCACATCGGGAGCAATTTTCGGTTCAGTGTCTTGCTCAAGACATGTAGACACTTCGAACCGCCGACCCATGGATCATTGGACGACCTGCTCTACCTCCTGAGCCACAGCCGCCGAGGCATGGTGGAACAGCGGCCGAAAGTGACATAGATTAGTAGTTGTGTATTATATTGGCTGAGGGACTGAACAGAGCGTAATCCCAGAGTAGGAGACCTCCACCCGTTACATATTAGAGCTGTAGGCGACCTCTCTGCGGTTTCCACGGTAACAACCACACCCAGCCATTCATCACCGCCGTCAGAACGGTTACAACTGCCTGCTTGTGTTCTTGACAATATCCGTGCACTGTACACACACACACACATACACATACACATACAGTGCACATGCATTCAATGTACCATGTGCTGCCATAATTGTAATCGTATACTCACAATATTCTCTTGACCCATTCTGGGAGGGAACCCCTTTTTGGTGTTTTAAAGCATTATGTTATACTTTAGCCAATGGAAAATTTCAGATCTACGAGCTTGTAGGTCTGCTATTTTTGAAAGATCGAAGAACGACTGACATAGAAACATAGCTTTTTCAGAAAACTGTCATTTTCAAACATACATTTTCTTAATCTGATCTCAGGTCAAACGACTTTGACTGCATGGGCAAATAAAGACCTCTGGTTGTAACCAGGTGTCTGCATGCAGAGAACGAAGCTCACCTTCATGTCTGTCTTCAGGATGTGACAGCTTAATGCCACGGCACACTCCGCCAACCACGGAAATTGCTGCCAGCCCAATTGGAGAAAGGGGGAAATGCATTCATTGTCAATTATGAGTCCCATCCCTCCAAATTCAAAAAAAAGGGGGGCCCTCTGTGAGCAAAGCACTTGATGCTTTTTGAAAGGAGAGGAAAACGGATATGAAAATTGAGACGAGCATGCATTTGATTAGAGCAGATAATACAAACATGATTAAGCCCAGCGGGTCTGTGCACGCTGTTGTCTTCCAATAGATCACCTAGAGAGATACACAGCCACGCTCTAAAGGAGGGGCATGTGGAGAGGCTGTGGAGAGGCTACTGAGAGACAGAGTGAAATGATGCTGTGAAAAGGGTTATGATGGAACTCGGCTAAATTGAAAAGGAAGTGTGAGAGTGTGTGAGAGAGAGATAACCATATTGTTATCATTATAGTGGAATTTTATTATACTTTGACACTCTGATATGTAGTAGTGTGATTAATTAATGATCAACATTAACCACTTTTAAGCCCTGTATATTTGATATGCAAGCTACTGATTGATATATTGCCGTTGCCTGTCAGGTGAAATGGGCATAGCAGATATCCATTATATTCCATAATATGGAATATATAGATATACAAGTTACAACCATATTATGGTTGTAACTTGTAACCGAGTTGGTCAGTCAGACTCGGTTCTGGAGATACATGGATATCAGACAGATATTTATAGAGGGTAAGGTAGAAGGCATCATCATCATTTTTCGACCGCGGTCGAGATCATGGATTTCACAATATTACGCCAGACTTCCCGGTCATTCATTGCCATCCCCAGTTCCTGCTTACTGATGCCTCATGTGCCCCTAGTGATGACATCAGGGAACGACAGTTTTCTACCTCTGGTCTGCTTTGAGGCAGGACTCCAGAGAAGAAGGGAAGATATAACCTCATTGTCAGCTCTGTAGCAGTGGCCGGCAAACTGTGTTCTTCTGGATCGGACCAGTGAAGAAACACGGGGAAGGTTGCCGTAGAAGGTAGAAGGCAATGCGGCTCTGATCAGGCTGAAACACTGACTCTACAGCAGGCTGAAACACTGACTCTACAGCATGCTGAAACACTGACTCTACAGCATGCTGAAACACTGCCTCTACAGCAGGCTGAAACACTGACTCTACAGCATGCTGAAACACTGACTCTACAGCAGGCTGAAACACTGACTCTACAGCAGGCTGAAACACTGACTCTACAGCAGGCTGAAACACTGACTCTACAGCATGCTGAAACACTGACTCTACATCAGGCTGAAACACTGACTCTACAGCAGGCTGAAACACTGACTCTACAGCATGCTGAAACACTGACTCTACAGCAGGCTGAAACACTG
>NC_139699.1:10920311-10942811 GCF_964188405.1 Protomyctophum parallelum
AGTCACACTGCTCTGTGTGTGTGTGTGTGTGTGTGTGTGTGTGTGTGTGTGTGTGTGTGTGTGTGTGTGTGTGTGTGTGTGTTCATGAGAGCTCCAGGGTCAGCACCCTCAACATGTCTCTTTCTAAGTATAGATCTGTGAAACATGAAAACAAGGTTGCATAAAGGTAGCAGTAATGATTTTCACCAGAGTCTCTGGTTTGTGATGAATGGTTGCTTTGATTAGCAGCCAGGCATCCTGGAGAAACATGGATAGCAGCATGCTTCAGGAATCCACCTTGAAGGAGATGCTGCACTGCTTCTTTCTTCCAAGTACAACAATCATTATTCCTTCAGCAGACACACACACACACACACACACACACACACACACACACACACACACACACACACACACACACACACACACACACACACACAGCAGGTGATCCTGGGTAATTACACATGTTTTCTTACATGCTGCTGGATGCCAACTGTGGTCTCGAATCAGACAAACGAAGACATAGATTAATTTGCAGAACAACAGGATGTAACTTTTAAAACACCTGCTGTCAGTGAACCCCAATCAGGATTGGATTGAGACGGCAGAGCCTCGCCTGTTGAGAAGGTAGTTTGCGGAGAATACTAAATAGATCCTGATAATTTGATAATATTTGATCCTGGATGGGCCGCTGAAGCTTTGAATCAACTCTATTGACATCGTTATATTAATTAAGGTTGTTTGGTTGGATGTTTTATTACCCCCGTTCATCTGCTTTTATAAGAGCAGCTAATGTAGGTAAGAGTTATTCAAAAAAAGATCTGTTTGAAGTGGACCTGTTGTCCATCTTTCTAATGCTGTTGCTCATCATGTGTACAGCAATAGGGTGTTTCCCTACAAGGTTGTGTCGTAACTCACAGTGTCCTCTCGCAGGCATCCGGCTCAGAAGTGGATGCATATTATAGTCAGTCTCATTTACATTATCGAAGAATAATGGCTAGAATGGCACACGTTCATATTAGTGGTTACTAACATTAATTAGTAATCTAACCCATTCTGACCGGGCACCCATTTTGGTGTCAGCATCATGTTATGCTTTAGCTATTTAAAAATAGCAGACCTACAAGCTCATATCGCGCCACCGAGTGGCGCGATACGAGCTTGTAGGTCTGCTATTTTTTTTTAAATCGAAGAACGACTGACATTTTTAGAATCTGATCTCAGGTCAGAATGGGTTCATCAGACCAGTGTGTGTCCAGTGGAAACCTCGTATGAATCTGATCTCAGGTCAGAATGGGCTAATATACGGCAACCTTCCCTGTGTTTCTGCACTAGTCCGATCCAGAAGAACACGTACTGTACAGTTTGCCGGGCCACTGCTACAGAGCTGAGGTTATATCTTCCCTTCTTCTCTGGAGTCCTGCCTCAAAGCAGACCAGAGGTAGAGAACTGTCGTTCCCTGATGTCATCGCTATAGGGACACAGGCATCAGTAAAGCAGGAACTGGGGATGGCAATGAAGGACCGGGAAGTCTGGCGTGGCATTGTGAAATCCACAATCTTGACCGTGGTCGAAAAATGATGATGATGATGAGTGGTTACAGTGCAATCGGTTCTCTCTACATTTACTTTATTTAGCAATGGACACAAACAAAAGTTACTGTTACTTCAACTCTGCCTCGTCCACCTCAGGCTGTCCTTGTTGATATTCCGCCCTGATATCCGTGGTAGCTCTCCTGCTCACACAGAGCCTGAGAGTGGCTTGGAGGACAGTATAGCAAAAAGATGAGAGGGTTTGATTGTCTCTTTCTCTCTTCCATGTCCATCCATCACTGGCTGGGCCATTATCGTTCCTATCAACAGACTGTATTGCTGGCTCTCCTCTCCTGTTGCCGTGCGCCCGGCCCACTCTCTCCACTCAAGGAATATTGGTATCTGTGGTTCCCTCACAGGGCCTAAGCCTCTTCATGCAGGGAGAGAGACATTGGATTGAGAAAGATGGATTACAGTGGAAATGATGAAGTGGGTGACCAGCTAGAGGTTTTGTGTTTACCATAAGTTCTCTATGTCAACTTTATTTATTGAGGTGAGGTGCCAAACAAATTATGTGTTTGTTTGTCTATTGTGTTGTGTGTGTGTGTGTGTGTGTGTGTGTGTGGGGGGGGGGGGGGGGGGGGGGTCGGTCAATCAGGGGTGTTGGGCTCGATAATTGATTGTTCAGTGGAGAGCTTCATAATTGAATTTCTGATTGCAATTGATTTCCCCCCCCCTACATTTAAATGTATTTGTTAATATTTTTAGCTGGTAGTACTAAAAGGGACATGCTATACCTTATAGGATTCCATTTGAAGCTTTCTCCAGACGGTACCAGGGCATAGAAACAACCAATCAGTGTGGAACCTTGGCTCTATGAATACGGTTCTGATTGAAACATGGCAGGGCACAATGCCATCAGAGGACTGTAGCGCCAGTGCAGCCTTCAACTGTTACAGTCAATGCAGCCTCCATGGGAGGAGGAAGGTTGCAGGAAAAAAAATGAAAACCCACGTGTTTTTTTTAAGAAAAGTTAAAAGTTGTAAATGAGTTTGTGTGACTATCGTTGGTTCAGATTGATCATTTCTAGCCCATTTTGGGGCGGGGACCCCTTTTGGTGTTAGCATTATGTTATGCTTTAGCTATTGGAAAAATAGCAGATCTACAAGCTCTATGAGCTTGTAGGTCTGCTATTTTGAAAAATCGAAGAACGACTGACATAGAAACATAGCTTTTTCAGAAAACTGTCAGGATGTAGAAGACAGTTTTTTAATCTGATCTCAGGTCAAAATGGGCTAGGAAAGTTAAAAGTTGTAAATGAGTTTGTGTGACTGTCGTTGGTTCAGATTGATCATTTCTAGCCCATTTTGGGCGGGGACCCCTTTTGGTGTTAGCATTATGTTATGCTGTAGCTATTGAAAAATAGCAGATCTACAAGCTCTATGAGCTTGTAGGTCTGCTATTTTGAAAAATCGAAGAACGACTGACATAGAAACATAGCTTTTTCAGAAAACTGTCAGGATGTAGAAGACAGTTTTTTAATCTGATCTCAGGTCAAAATGGGCTAGGAAAGTTCAAAGTTGTAAATTAGTTTGTGTTTGTGTCGTTGGTTCAGATTGATCGTCTCTAGACACTGTGCTGTAAAAAGCACACAGTGTTCAGAAAGAACCCCGTCCTTTATTTATTCACACGGTGTACATAAACATAAATGCCCCTTTGGTGCTGCAGCGCGATGTGTGTGTTCTCAATCAGAGGGAACAACGTTTGAATGAGTACATTAGCATGCATGTACTGTACAGTATGTGCATTAGGCCTATGCACATCCATCCACCCCTTATTTAACCCATTTTGGACTGAGGTCAAAATATAAAAAAAAGACTTCCAAAGGATTCCAAATCCTATAAGAAATCTGAAAAACCCCATGTTTCTATGTCAGTGGTGCTCAACCTTTTTCATGTCAAGGACCCCCAGAATTATCTCTATTGGGCCACGGACCCCCATCTCAAAATATGTAGTTCCAGGGACCCCCCCAGCAGCAAATATTTTAGTTAAAAATGTCCACATTTGAACGATTTCTTTTCAAAAATAGCAGACCTACAGCTTGTAGATCAGCTATCTTTCAATAGCTAAGGCATACCATAATGCTAACACCAAAAGGGGTCGATCCCGCCCCAAAATGGGTTAAAATAAAATGGAGAGAGAAAATAAATGTTGTTTTTTTTCTTATTATGCATACTATGTAAATTTGGTCTGTGGTAGAATTGCATTGCAAAGCTTAGCCACTTTGAACCACCCCAATGCCTGTATTAGGATCAAGGGTGGTTTAAAGTACTTAGAAACTAAGCAGCTTATGACTTTTTGTCAGGCACTTTAATTCTAATCAGGGTAATTTAAACCATCTGTTACACTCAGTGGTTACGTTAGCATGAATGAAGTGTCACCCATGGCCAAACTGTGTCTCTAGTACTCTCAGACCCATATGGCATTGGTTCTCAAAGTGAGGGGTCCTTGAGGGAGTTCCAGGGGGTACCCAGCTAAATTATAGTTTGGAACTCAAATGCACCCTTATGGGTCTGTAACTCTGAGACACTCAGAGTAAAATTTACATAGATTTTACCATATAAATTGGCGTCCCAGGGATAGAAATGCCATTTAAATGGGAGGTCTGTAGACTAATATGCATGTCAAACTGGGGGGTCCTTGAAATTAAACATGTTGATAATCACTGCTAGAGCCGTTAAAAACCCCCCGGGCATGTCTTTTCAAATGGGGGTCTGCGGGATAATTAATATCAATTTGGGGGTCCTTGACATGAAAAAAGGTTTGGTGGTGTAAGTTTGCACCTGTTTATGATACAATCCCAGAACAAAAGGATGGGGGTCCATGTCACCGCTGCAGGCCCCCTGCTGGGCGCACTGATATCTGGCTCTTCAGATGCATTGTTATTTTCAAGTAACACAATTGAAAGCGCAACATAATTATACCATTGTGAACGGGAACCCATTTTGGTGTTATAGCATCATGTTATGCTTTAGCTATTGAAAAATAGCAGATCTACAAGCTCATAGCGCGCCACCGAGTGGCGCGCTACGAGCTTGTAGGTCTGCTATTTTTGAAAAATCGAAGAACGACTGACATTTTTAGAATCTGATCTCAGGTCAGAATGGGTTAATCAGACCAGTGTGTGTCCAGTGGAAACCTCGTATGAATCTGATCTCAGGTCAGAATGGGATAAACAAGGGATCCGTAGGCGACGATGACGTTTGTCATGTTGTGTGTTAGGGTGCCATACTTATTATTTTCTGTCACATACACAATTGCACATGCACGCCACGCACGCGCATGTGCTTACATGAAAGACGCGCACGGTGCAATACAAAGTGGATGCATATACAGTTAGTTACCACGTGATGTTTATTCTCAGTTCCAGTCATTGTTTGTTTCTGTGTGTTCCTGGTATATTGATATTCTAACTCTATGGGTGTCCCCAGCATGCTGGGAACATACTGTATAGTAATTACCATGCATTGCATTTGAACTGCAGGCTTCTCTCCCTTCTTCTGTATGTTATTGTTTTCCGTGACCCCCCCCCACACACACACACGCACACACACACACCCACCCACCCATGCCTGGAAAATTACTGTGTATTAGATTATTTTTATATCTGTAATTGATTTGTCTCCTTGACTTTCTTTTGCATTTTGTGTGTGTTTGGCTGCTGTGTGTCTGGGTGTTTGGCAACGTGTGTGTGTGTGCGTGCCTGTGTGTGTGTGTGTGTGCCTGTGTGTGTGTGTGTGTGTGTGTGTGTGTCTGTGTGCCTCTGTGTGTGTGTGCCTCTGTGTGTGTGTGCGTGCCCCTGTGTGTTCTGTGTGCCTCTGTGTGTGTGTGTGCCTCTGTGTGTGTGTGTGTGTGTGCCTCTGTGCATGTGTGTGTGTGTGTGTGTGTGTGTGTGTGTGTGTGTGTGTGTGTGTGTGTGCCTCTGTGCGTGTGTGTGCCTCTGTGTGTGTGTGTGTGTGTGTGTTTGTGCCTCTGTGTGTGTGTGTGTGTGTTTGTGCCTCTGTGCCTGTGTGTGTGTGTGTGTGTGTGTGTGTGTGTGTGTGTGTGTGCCTCTGTGCGTGTGTGTGCCTCTGTGTGTGTGTGTGTGTGTGTGTGTGTGTGCCCCTGTGTGTGTGTGCGTGCCTCTGTGTGTGTCTGTGCCAGTGTCTGCAGAGAACCTGGAGAAGAGCCTGCAGCAGATGGAGAGGCAGCTGCTGCAGCTGGAGAGAGACCTGCAGACCTTCCCCTCCCCCGATGACCCCAGTGACATGTTCCACGCCAAGATGTCTATATCCTTTACGCGCACACACTCACGCACACATGCACGCATGCACGCACACATGCACGCACGCATGCATATTCAGTGCTGATATCAGGGCAGTGGTCATTGGAGGGGAATCTGGCATTAGAGTGTTAGCATTAAGGGGGGAATGGGGTTTATGTAGCCCAACGAAGCTATCCATTCTCACACGCAGAGCGAGCCGGTCGTGTGGACGGTTTGACACACATGCGCACATGCATGCACGCACGCGCATGCATGTGCACACGCTTGCATGCACAGTACTTCCCCAATATGAATGCTCTCCAATATTGTTCCTGTGTATACACAGTTTGAAAACAACAATTATGGTGATGGTAATTATAACTTACCACAACAACATTCACACGGTCTCGTTGCTGTTGCCTGCAGCCCTTCTGGTCTATTTGGATCCGTAGAGTAGACCGCTGCCAGATCCAGATTTGGCAGCAGTGGTCATTTATGCAGCTTTCCTCTGAGGTAGTTTAGTGGATCAGGTTCCAGGTATCTCTGTCTCTGTGTGTGTCTGTGTTCCATAGTACAACCATAGCCATATAAACGTAGACGCCCTCTCCGGCTCTGGAGCGTATATGTGCTCAAGGGAGGGCAAAACTGACAGAGTTAAATTAACATTGATTTTACAATATAAACTGGGGGGTCCCAGAGATAGAAATACCATTAAATGGGTTGTCCGTAGACTATTAATGCATGTCAAACTGGGGGTCCTTGAAATTAAATGGGTTGAGAATCACTGCTAGAGAGCCGTCAAAATCTTCTCTTATGGGGGTCCCTGGTGTATCTCTTCAAATGGGGGTCCCCGGGCTAATTAGTTTCAATGTGGGGGTCCTTGACATGAAAAAGAAATACCTGTATTGATCAAAAGGAACGTGGTCTGGAACAGATTTGGCCCCATTTAGTGCAGGAAGGAGAATGAGTCCATTTGTGATTTAATAGTGTCAGAAACCACCAAGTCCTATAGGCTGCTCACAGCGCTGAGCTCTGCCTGTGTGCTTGAAACCACCATTCGCCACTTTGCAGCGCTGTTTTCATTCATTCTGTCATCTCCTTGGAACGCATTATCGTTATCGTGAATAATGTCACTGAAAGCTTTCAAAACAACGTCCAATTTTGAGCAGCACTTCACACACTGAGGTAACATTATAAATATAATATAATAATGTATTTTACTTCACACCCACCACCTCAAAGTAACTGGGCTGATAATGTGGAGCTGTGGCTGGGTAGGAGGAATGACGGGGGAGAGAAGGATCAAAACCCTGAGCGCTGACATGGAATACGAGTGCAGAGTGATGAGGCGCTTAGGAAGCCAAGGTTGTCGAAGTGAAGCAAAAAGGAGTTGAGCCACATCGAAAATAGGGTCTTCTCAAGACTGAAGTGCAGCCTGATCATTGCTGTGGATCACGCACAGGGCACAGGCCAGGAGGCAGAGGGAACAAGAGTGCACTCCACTCATCTGCCATGACTCTCAATTCAGCTGTCCGTTCCCCTCCCCTCTCCCCCGACCGCCCCTCGCTCCCCGAGCCCCCCGGCTCGGCCGCTGACAAGTCAATCGAGGAGCAGCACCTATTGAACAGCATTTACCACAGCAGTGAATTGGCACTGGGCCGGATTCAGCTGGGGCCAGGCAGCAAATAGGCCCATCAATTGGAGCGCTAATGTAGGGCACAACTGGGGCCAGAGATGCTACACCCACACACCTGCTACACCCACACACCTGCTCTATCTCACACATGCGCGCGCACACGCACGCACACACACACACACACACACGCTCACGATAAAACAGGATAAAAAGACACTCGCAAGCGTGCGCACACACACACATACACACACACTGAACAAAAAATGCGTAGAGAGAGCAAGATGAACGTATATAGATAGATAAATTCAGAGTGTTCAATGCAGTAATAACAATTTATTCTGTTGTGCTAATTATGCATGTTATAAAAACCTCACCGACAGGTAGAATGCTAATAATTAATTTATCCTTTTGTTCCTAGAGCTTTAGAGAAATGATTCTAGTGAAGACTATGACCTAAATCAGAAGCGTGTGTGTGTGTGTGTGTGTATGTGTGTGTGTGTGTGTGTGTGTGTGTGTGTGTGTGTGTGCACGTGTGTGTGTGCGTGTACGTGTGTGTGTGTAGTCCATGGAAGATAACAGTGGTCATATAGTTAAATTATCATGACTTTGTGCATTTGTACATGCTTGCACACTCTTGTACAGTGTATGCTTGTGTCAGTCAGTCGGTCGTGGCTCGAGGCTAATATTCCGCTGTAGTCTGAAAACCCACCTCTTCAAACTCCATCTTAGCCCATAGCACTTGCCCTAGCCTCGGTGACCTACAGGCATGTGCAACGTATCCAACTTCATGTAACTTAAATAAGCACTATATAGACATGGCACTCTATAGTGTATACTGTAACTGTTTTTTTGTTTCTCGCTTTACTGTAAATCGCTCTGGATTAAAACTGTTTAGTAGCCATAAATGTCAAGACGTCTAATTGCCAATTAAGTACTGGATGCTACGGGCGTCAAGACGTCTTCCCTTGGGAATTATTTTCATCCATATTTTGAAAATTCCTCTAATCTGGTGTACAGGTGATGACATGCACATTACATGCATAATATAATTACAAATTATTTATTTCTTTATAATGGGAGAATTGGCACTCAAAGCCTAAACTGGTGACCACCAGGTGGCGCTGAAAGAGTTTTAAGAGCGTCTGCTAAATGCCTAAATTGTAACTCCATAACTAACGCCGGCTGAATTCTTACCTATTTCTGACCATATTAAAAGTGTAAAGGTAGTCCCTGGAATGCCACAGTATAGTTCCAACCCTCTGTTCAAATTAATCGACTGGTTGAAACAACATTTTAAATCAATTTTAAAAGCCACCCGCCTTTGCAGGATTTTAAATAGAGGCATGTGTGCCTAATAATCAGGCCTAAATTCGTTCCTTGACATTTTCCAAATATTCTCTTTTTTCTTTGCCCTTTATATGTATCTATTGATTTGTTCACTCTTCAAATCCTCTGTAACCTATTCACTCTATTGTGCCTGCTAGACTTTCATCTCCTTCAAAGGTTTGTTCACCTTTGTGTGTGTGTGTGTGTGTGTGGGTGTCTGTGTGCGCGCACACACACACACACACACACACACACACACACACACACACATTTCTTTTCTGTGGATCCCATCCATTTCTGAGAAGATAAGCGCACATACCAAACTGTATATTTTCCAAGGTTTGCTACTTTGCTCCCACTGTGCATTGCAGCCGTCCGTGTCACCTTGGTGACGCATTGATCCTGAGCTTTTCATAAAATAAAAATAAAATGTTGGCATTACATTATAGTACATACACACACAGAGTCAGACATATAGTACATACACACAGTCAGACATATAGTACATACACACAGAGTCAGACATATATGCACATATATGTGGCTACACGCTGACGCACACATCACCAGAAGCCATGCTGAGTGAGTCACTGACGCTGCGTGGAGTCAGTACGATGAACACGTAGCAGTTATCTGAGAACATACAGTGAGTCAGTACGATGAACACGTAGCAGTTATCTGAGAACATACAGTGAGTCAGTACTATGGACACATATAGCAGTTATCTGAGAACATACAGTGAGTCAGTACGATGAACACGTTGTAGCAGTTATCTGAGAACTTACAGTGAGTCAGTACTATGGACACGTTGTAGCAGTTATCTGAGAACATACAGTGAGTCAGTACTATGGACACGCTGTAGCAGTTATCTGAGAACATACAGTGAGTCAGTACTATGGACATGTTATAGCAGTTATCTGAGAACATACAGTGAGTCAGTACTATGGACACGTTGTAGCAGTTATCTGAGAACATACAGTGAGTCAGTACTATGGACACGTAGCAGTTATCTGAGACCATACAGTGAGTCAGTACTATGGACACGTTGTAGCAGTTATCTGAGAACATACAGTGAGTCAGTACTATGGACACGTTGTAGCAGTTATCTGAGACCATACAGTGAGTCAGTACTATGGACACGTTGTAGCAGTTATCTGAGAACATACAGTGAGTCAGTACTATGGACACGTTGTAGCAGTTATCTGAGAACATACAGTGAGTCAGTACTATGGACACGTAGCAGTTATCTGAGAACATACAGTGAGTCAGTACTATGGACACGTTGTAGCAGTTATCTGAGAACATACAGTGAGTCAGTACTATGGACACGTAGCAGTTATCTGTGAACATACAGTGAGTCAGTACTATGGACACGTTGTAGCAGTTATCTGAGAACATACAGTGAGTCAGTACTATGGACACGTTGTAGCAGTTATCTGAGAACATACAGTGAGTCAGTACTATGGACACGTTGTAGCCGTTATCTGAGAACATACAGTGAGTCAGTACGATGGACACGTTGTAGCAGTTATCTGAGAACATACAGTGAGTCAGTACGATGGACACGTTGTAGCAGTTATCTGAGAACATACAGTGAGTCAGTACTATGGACACGTTGTAGCAGTTATCTGAGAACATACAGTTAGTCAGTATGATGAACACGTTGTAGCAGTTATCTGAGAACATACAGTGAGTCAGTACTATGGACACATTGTAGCAGTTATCTGAGAACATACAGTGAGTCAGTACGATGAACACGTTGTAGCAGTTATCTGAGTACAGTACAGTACAGTAGGGGGCGCTCCGACTACCAACTTCACAGTTGGCAACTCTAGAGCAGTGGTTGCCAAACGTTTTTATGTCAAGGACCCCCAAATTGGCCATAATTAAGGACATTGTTTGTTTGCCTTCATTGTCATGTCCATGGACACCGTTAAAACCAGGCTTCACAGATGGCGTGAACATGACTCATTTCCGGGTTCTTACGTTATTTAGAAAAGAGTTTCAATCTATTAACCCATTGACTGCAATTAGATTTTCTTTTCTCCAGAAAACGTTTTTAGAATCTGCCTCGGTTATTCATATAACTGTGAATTTTAAGTTCATATGTCAAAATATCACAGATGTCTCATGGACTTGAGACATCTGTGTCTGCTCATCTTCAGACAGACAATCCCTCTGCTCATCTTCCCTTGAGCAGAGGGATTTAGTTTCCCCTGCCATTAGTAATGCTGCTCCCGAAGCCTCCCGTAGATTTGAATCATGCACGCTTTCACAGTTTCACTTCATGCAGAACTAGAGTTCATCATCGCACTGGGTAAAATGTGCACAGAACAATCCATGGCAAAAACCAGACCGTATTGGGGATGTATTGCTTGTAGGGCTGCAACTAACGATTATTTTCATAATCGATTAATCTGCCAATTATTTAAACGATTAATCGGATCATTACACTTATTTAGCTATCACCTTAGACATATCTTTTAGGTTATTTGTTTATGTTTTATGTTCTAACAAAAAATATAATTCATTCAAAAATTTGATTAGCTGCTGATTAGGCTGCTATTCAAATAAAATTAATTAAAGCAACTCATGGTTATTTTTAGACTTATTCTGACTGCATACATTTGATTAAAGAATATAATTGTGTCAGTCTAAAAGGAACAGTACTCTTCTGAACTCAAATAGGTTCATTTAAAAATAAGTCATGTTTTGTTCTTGATACTATAATCGGTATGTGTCATATTTTGCTTTGCAGTCGCTACTGCGCAACTATCATCAGAGTGTAAGGGAAGATAGATGGCTCACCTATGATAAATTGCAAAAAAACGAGTGATTAGTTGCCGATTCGATTAATCGACTACTAAATTAGTTGACAACTAATTGAATAATCGATTTGATTACGATTGACCTGAACGGGAACCCATTTTGGTGTTAGCATCATGTTATGCTTTAGCAGATCTACAAGCTCATAGGAGCTTGTAGGTCTGCTATTTTTGAAAAATCGAAGAACGAATGACATTTTTAGAATCTGATCTCAGGTCAGAATGGGTTAATCAGACCAGTGTGTGTCCACTGGAAGCCTCGTATGAATCTGATCTCAGGTCAGAATGGATTAATCGATGAATCGTTGCAGCCCTAATTGCTTGGGACCTAGATTCAAGATTCAAGATTCAATACTTTATTTGCCATGTCAACAAGTTGATAGGAATTTGTCTTGGTTCATACTCAACATATACAGACAACCATAGATACACTTCTTTTTTTTTTCCTAACGTTGGAATAGACGAGACCGACATCGCGGTCTCGGGGTCTAAAGGTAAAACACTCACTGTTTGGTTTCCCTTGACCTTTGCCCTCACGGCTTTGCTCAGCATGCACGGGAGCAGTACGGGAAGCTGGTGAACATGCACACCAACATGGAGGCTCTCTACCAGAACATGGTGGAGTATTACGCCGTTGACCCTAAGAAGACCTCGGTGGAGGAGCTGTTCACCGACCTCAGCAACTTCCGCTCCATGTTCTCTGTGAGTATTATTATGCTTGAGGAAACCCATGTTTGTTTGTTGTGTACATTCATGTATTTCATAGAAATTATATCACTTTTTTGTGGCATAATTTACTCATCCCTCTATCCTCACTTTTATATACCCATTTTGACCCGAGATCAGATTTAAAAAAAAAGTATTCTATATCCTGACAGTTTTCTGAAAAATCTATGTTTCTATGTCAGTCGTTCTTCGGTTTAAAAAAATAAATAGCAGACCTACAAGCTCGATCTGCTATTTTTCAATAGCTAAAGCATAACATAATGCTAACACCAAAAGGGGTTCCCACCAAAAATGGGTTAACTCAATTAAGTATAAAACGGCTCCATGTGCTATACTGTTTTATTGGCCAATCGACAATGCGACACTCATGCCTGTCAGGGATCTTTCTTTTCCATGTGTCCCGATGTCAGTATATTCTGCAGGAACATTGTCATAATAATATTGATGCTTGTGTTTTCCCACTGATGTATTAATTCACATAGTCTCAGATTCAGAGGGCACACTTGATCTGTACAATTGATTCACTATCCAAAACTACTAAACTATTTCAGTCTACATGAGTCATGACTATTTCAGTTATCAGTTTTGAAAAGGGGACAAGTGTCAACTATTATTATTATTATTTATTTTTTAACTCCTTAGATACCTGTAGGGGGCGGTAGGCGCTGGATGCCAGACAAATTGAACAGAAAGTGAAAGAAGAAGAAGCTCTTGCTCTTGTCGGCCATTACGGATCAGCCACCAGCTCTGTGGTTGTGTCTGATCATCGTTTTTGATCGTCCAATCTGAAATTAGGGTCTTATGAAGCCCCAAATATTGCATTTTGACCAGATTATGAGCCATAATGCAAATAAAGATGGCGTGCGTGGCCGTTGGTCGGGATCTGTCTCTAGCAAAAAATGCTACAAACATGCTAATTCTTTTTGGTTTTGATTCGCCGATAAACGTGGATTAAACAAAACTCTGCCCTACGTCTTAGGCACCCTCTACGAGGTAAGTTCACCTCGTCTTAACGGCTATGGCATCCAACCTGAATTATCTGTCTTTTTTACCCTTTTTTAAGATTTGTTTTTGGGCTTCATGCCCTTATTAATCGGACAATAGACTGATAGGAAATGAGAAGCGTAGTGACACGCAGCAAAGGTTGTCGGGATTGGGATTCGAACCTGCAACACACTTTCAACCTAGCATTGCAGCCTAGGGTGCACTTGTCTTACATTGTATGCAGCTTGTGCACAAGTCGATTGTAGCCAGAAGTGGTTTGTCAAGTTACATTGCACGGACATCCACCAAATATATACTGTACTTCTTAACCATCTTTCCTTTTTTTTTAATTTAAATGTTTGTTTTTGTGGCTTTCGCCTTTATTTTATATTTTTTTATAGAGGGATAGATAGTAGCCTGACAGGAAATGGGGAGAGAGACATGGGGGGGGGGTTACACTCAGTAAAGACCGTCGGGATCGGGAGTCGAACCCGCGGTACACTGTCAAAGTGCAGGGTGCCTGGACCGGTGAGCCACGGCCCAGTCCTTAACCATCCTTCCTGTGCAGCTTTATGTAAAGATCTAAAAAACACCTCTTGAGATGGTTTATGCGCTTCACATAACCATTGCCAATGTTCTTTAAATTCAGAAACATTACACAGTAGCTCTGTCGGGCATTCCCGTTCCCGGGGGCAGAGTCAGTTCAATCCTTTCCAGTTTCCGGACAGACAGACAGACAGACAGACAGACAGACAGACAGACAGACAGACAGACAGACAGACAGACAGACAGACAGACAGAGTACAGACGGCTCCATCATCAGTAAGCTCTGTGTCCTTTTCCGTCTCCATCATTCCGTAGAGCTCTGTGTGTCCTTATCGTTCCGTAGAAAGAAAACCCCACTGTGTTTAATCAGCCGGATTAGTGGCATAGGCCAGTGGGTACGGCAGATAATAGTAGTTAATTAGCCTGCTGGAGTCACTGCCCTACACCCATCTGACATATGCGACACACACACACACACACACACACACACACAAACACACACACACACACACACACACACACACACACACACACACACACACACACACAGAAATGGCTTTCACGCCCCTTTGGCCATTCTCCCTGCTTACTGCTCTATTCTGATTCTGATTTTCTCGTCTGCCAAAGTTGTCTGGCTGCGTCTGTATTTGGAGAGGGGTAGATGGGGCAGGGGGAGAGGGCTAGATGGGGCAGGGGGAGAGTGGGGCATGGGGAGAGGGCTAGATGGGGCAGGGGAGAGGGGTAGATGGGGCAGGGGGAGGGGTAGATGGGGCAGAGGGAGAGGGGTAGATGGGGCAGAGGGAGAGGGGTAGATGGGGCAGAGGGAGAGGGGTAGATGGGGCAGGGGGAGAGGGGTAGATGGGGCAGCGGGAGAGGCGTAGATGGGGCAGAGGGAGGGGTAGATGGGGCAGAGGGAGAGGGGTAGATGGGGCAGAGGGAGGGGTAGATGGGGCAGGGGAGAGGGGTAGATGGGGCAGAGGGAGAGGCGTAGATGGGGCAGAGGGAGAGGGGTAGATGGGGCAGAGGGAGGGGTAGATGGGGCAGGGGAGAGGGGTAGATGGGGCAGAGGGAGGGGTAGATGGGGCAGAGGGAGAGGGGTAGATGGGGCAGAGGGAGAGGGGTAGATGGGGCAGCGGGAGAGGCGTAGATGGGGCAGAGGGAGGGGTAGATGGGGCAGGGGAGAGGGGTAGATGGGGCAGAGGGAGGGGTAGATGGGGCAGAGGGAGGGGTAGATGGGGCAGGGGGAGGGGTAGATGGGGCAGAGGGAGGGGTAGATGGGGCAGAGGGAGGGGTAGATGGGGCAGAGGGAGGGGTAGATGGGGCAGGGAGAGGGGTAGATGGGGCAGCGGGAGAGGGGTAGATGGGGCAGAGGGAGGGGTAGATGGGGCAGAGGGAGAGGGGTGGATGGGGCAGAGGGAGGGGTAGATGGGGCAGAGGGAGAGGGGTAGATGGGGCAGGGGGAGAGGGGTAGATGGGGCAGGGGGAGAGGCGTAGATGGGGCAGCGGGAGGGGTAGATGGGGCAGGGGGAGAGGGGTAGATGGGGCAGAGGGAGAGGGGTAGATGGGGCAGCGGGAGAGGCGTAGATGGGGCAGAGGGAGGGGTAGATGGGGCAGAGGGAGGGGTAGATGGGGCAGAGGGAGAGGGGTGGATGGGGCAGAGGGAGGGGTAGATGGGGCAGAGGGAGAGGGGTAGGGGCAGAGGGAGGGGTAGATGGGGCAGAGGGAGGGGTAGATGGGGCAGAGGGAGGGGTAGATGGGGCAGCGGGAGAGGGGTAGATGGGGCAGAGGGAGGGGTAGATGGGGCAGAGGGAGAGGGGTAGATGGGGCAGAGGGAGAGGGGTAGATGGGGCAGAGGGAGGGGTAGATGGGGCAGAGGGAGAGGGGTAGATGGGGCAGAGGGAGGGGTAGATGGGGCAGAGGGAGGGGTAGATGGGGCAGGGGGAGATTGGACTTACTGGTGTGTATTTAGGTCTTCTGTACCTCATTCCTATTCTTGGGAGGTAATCTGACAGTATAGAGCCAGAACTGTCTTCTTTCTTTTCTCAAGAGAAACCATTTGAAATGCAAAGTTATTTTCCACTTGGCTGCCAGTACACTTTCATTATTTTTTATTGTTTGGAAATAATTTAATGATCAGAAATGATGATATTTGGAGAATGAACGTGAAGTCACTGTTATAATTAAAATATGAATCTCTCTCTCTCTCTCTCTCTCTCGCTCTCTCTCTCTCTCTCTCTCTCTCTCTCTCTCTCTCTCTCTCTCTCTCTCTCTCTCTCTCTCTCTCTCTCTCTCTCTCTCTCTCTCTCTCTCTCTCTCTCTCTCTCTCTCTCTCTCTCTCTCTCTCTCTCTCTCTCTCTCTGCATCCTTGCCTTCACTGTCCTCTTGCTTGGGCCATGAATACTGAATACGTAAATGCATATATTGATGGCATATTATGCATTTTCTTGCACTGCTTTTTCTTAGAATATTAGGATTAGGACAAGGATATGCATGGAATGTCCATTTCAGCTGTCTGTTTTCGGTTTATTTTTGTTTTATGATGCATAGTAGCCAATTATATTCTGCATTTAGTATATTTAGACGTGCCAATTAGACCTGCCCATATGTTTTTATTATCATTGTACCTTACTGGCCCACCTGCCAGTAAGGAGCCCCCAATATTAAGCCCATATATATATATATATATATATATATATATATATATATATTAGAGAAAAATAAATAAAAATAACAAAAAAAAAATCTAATTAATCAGAGGCTTTGCGATTAATTAATCTAGATTAATCGCATTTTAATCGCATATCATTATTTGACCCGAGAACAGTGAGAAAGCAATTATTTCAAATGGATTTTAAATATATTAAAAAATATATATATATATATAAATTTATAAATTTATATACTAGTGAATCAATGAATAGTCAATACATAAGTTTAAGCAATAAAACATTGTTTTTGTCGTAATAGGGGTAATAATTCTTTATTGAGTAATTGCACACAACTGTGCTGTAATCCACGCTACCATCGGATAGCCCTTTAAATCCTATTTCCAATCCACGGGGACAAGCAAAGTGATCTCAGCGGCTTCCCCCAGTCTGGTGAACTGTCTGCGGTTTCTGGTGGTGTTATTGTCTGAAGAGGACACGGACACTTGGTGCGCAGGTCCGTCTGAAAACTGTCCAGTGACAACGTTCCGCAGTGAAAAAAATTGTGCGATTAAAATGCGTAATTTTTTTTAATGCATTACTTTTTCTGTAGTTAATTAATCGCAATTAGTCCCGGCCCTAATATATATATATATATATATATATATATATATATATATACATATGGCAATGCCCATTTATGGAGATCCCTGATGCCATCAATATTGGCCAGCAACTCTACATCTGACCTCAAACATTTATACATCTCCATATATGGAGATCATATGTTGATCCTTCCCCATCCATCCTTCCTCTTCGATGTCTCCCTTTTGACTGATACCTGTCCATTTAAACTCTAGACAGGCCCGCCCCCAAAGTTATTAGTGCAGCCGCGCCCGGCAGCCGGTTTGACCTCCTCAAACCCTGTACACTCAACACACTTCTCCCGCTCAGACTGCACACTGCCTACTGGGCACAGTGGGCAGTGGCATCGGTCCAACGTTTCCTGAGCTGTGCTCAGAACAGACACACATAACAGACACACATCAGTCCAACGGTTCCTGAGCGATGCTCAGAACAGACACACCGAACAGACACACATCAGTCCAACGGTTCCTGAGCTGTGCTCAGAACAGACACACAGAACAGACACACATCAGTCCAACGGTTCCTGAGCTGTGCTCAGAACAGACACACAGAACAGACACACATCAGTCCAACGGTTCCTGAGCTGTGCTCAGAACAGACACACATCAGTCCAACGGTTCCTGAGCGATGCTCAGAACAGACACACCGAACAGACACACATCAGTCCAACGGTTCCTGAGCGATGCTCAGAACAGACACACAGAACAGACACACATCAGTCCAACGGTTCCTGAGCTGTGCTCAGAACAGACACACAGAACAGACACACATCAGTCCAACGGTTCCTGAGCGATGCTCAGAACAGACACACAAGGGGGCACGGTGGCACAGTTGGTAGTGCTGTCGCCTCACAGCTAGAAGGTCCTGGATTCGATTCCCGCTCGGGACGCTGTGGGTGCTGGCGGCGTGTTTCCTCCTCCGTGTCATCAGTGCCCATACCCGAAGGCGGGGTTGGCGAAAGGGCCTTTCTGTGTGGAGTTTGCATGTTCTCCCCGTGTCCCCTAGGGTAGGTACCCTCACAAAAACATGCAGTAATCCTGGTCTCTAAACTGCCTCCCCCTGGCCAGCCGGAGCGCCTGATGGAGGGGAAAGGAACTGGTTGGAATAACGTGTTCCTTCCACGCGCTACGTCCAACCAGGGAAACTCCCCCCTGTCAGGTGTAAAGGAGCAACTTGGACACTCAGGCATGAAGGAAGCATGAGTTCAAGTTCGTTGCTCTCCCCAGGTTGGCGGAGGGTGTGTAAAGCCCGGGATCACATTAGATAATTGACACAGGGGTGAAAAATGGGTTACAAAATCGTGGGATAAAAAATATTTTAAAAAAAAGAACAGACACACAGAACAGACACACAGCGGTCCAACGGTTCCTGAGCGATGCTCAGAACAGACACACAGAACAGACACGCATCAGTCCAATGGTTCCTGAGCGATGCTCAGAACAGACACAGAACAGACACACATCAGTCCAATGGTTCCTGAGCGATGCTCAGAACAGACACACAGAACAGACACGCATCAGTCCAACGGTTCCTGAGCGATGCTCAGAACAGACACAGAACAGACACACATCAGTCCAATGGTTCCTGAGCGATGCTCAGAACAGACACAGAACAGACACACATCAGTCCAATGGTTCCTGAGCGATGCTCAGAACAGACACACAGACTGGTTGAATGTGTGTTATAGTCATTTTGCTCTATATGACTGCATGTGTTTGTTCCCAGCAGTATTATGTCATTGATGTATGCGTGATATCAGAGGCTGTACATACTGTACACAACAGCTATCCATAATTCCATATACTCAGACACAAACAAACAAATACATGTTATCAGCGGGAATAAATAAAATATCAGTCTGAGGAGAGGAACACCTGCTGGTTCTCGACTGGCAGAGTGTCAGGCAACAAAATGAAAACACTCAAAAAATAGTCGAAGTCTGGCAGTGTGAAGTTATTCTGTGGTTTATTGCCGCCTGGTATCATGTGACGGTTGAAACGATTTTAAATCTACTACACACTGTGTTATTTGGAATAATGTTATCTATTCTCCTGAGCTCATGCAATTCTCACATTATGTGCCGGCATGATTAGTGTAACGCAGCATATTACAGTCACACCCACATGCCTAAGTGTGGAAAGCTAATCCACTAATTTATTATTTCAAAAAAGGGATTTATTTTCCCCAACGGAAGAACAATACTTTTAGTTATTCCACTCTATCGATATTTGAAAAACATTTTCTGGCCAAAAAGTGCATTTTATTTGTGTGGTTAGGGGCTCAGAGTGCGTCCACTAAGGAAAGTAGGCTTTCTAATGACACAAGCCGCCTTTGTATTGGTGAGTAGTGAAAACGTTCTTTATATTTTTGCAACAGAGGGGAGTCTGGTCTGCAGTTCATGCGAGCGCAGGAAGAGAACAGTAACATAGCTCTAATGTAGGCATTAGAGCTATGGTCCAGAGCTAGATAATACCATGAGGTGTAGTCAAGTCAATGGACTAATAGAACAGTAACATAGCTCTAATGTAGGCATTAGAGCTATGGACCAGAGCTAGATAATATTGCATATTGTGTACACATTCTGTACCTGTTGTATTTTTGTATTTGTGTATATTTAAACATGTCATGTTTATTATTATTGTTGTGACATTGGAAACTGGCTAATTGGTTTGGGCTTAGGTGGCATGAGTCACCACCCATCGTTAGAGCCAATCAGTGGTACCCCTTCCTGTATATAGGTACACACCCATTCCCTGTCACACTATTGCTGAAGAAGATCCTAAGGGATCCTAAGGGATCACACTATTCCTGAAGAAGATCCTAAGGGATCACACTATTCCTGAAGAAGATCCTAAGGGATCACACTATTCCTGAAGAAGATCCTAAGGGATCGAAACGTTGAATCAAATAAACCAGTGGAGCTGAGTTTTTCATACCAGTGTTGCAGACTCTATCCCCCCCCCCCCCCCCAGAGCTAGATAATACCATGAGGTGTAGTCAATGGACTAATAGAACAGTAACATAGCTCTAATGTAGGCATTAGAGCTATGGTCCAGAGCTAGATAATACCATGAGGTGTAGTCAATTGACTAATAGAACAGTAACATAGCTCTAATGTAGGCATTAGAGCTATGATCCAGAGCTAGATAATACCATGAGGTGTAGTCAATGGACTAATAGAACAGTACCATAGCTCTAATGTAGGCATTAGAGCTATGGTCCAGAGCTAGATAATACCATGAGGTGTAGTCAATTGACTAATAGAACAGTAACATAGCTCTAATGTAGGCATTAGAGCTATGGTCCAGAGCTAGATAATACCATGAGGTGTAGTCAATGGACTAATAGAACAGTAACATAGCTCTAATGTAGGCATTAGAGCTATGGTCCAGAGCTAGATAATACCATGAGGTGTAGTCAATTGACTAATAGAACAGTAACATAGCTCTAATGTAGGCATTAGAGCTATGATCCAGAGCTAGATAATACCATGAGGTGTAGTCAATGGACTAATAGAACAGTAACATAGCTCTAATGTAGGCATTAGAGCTATGATCCAGAGCTAGATAATACCATGAGGTGTAGTCAATGGACTAATAGAACAGTAACATAGCTCTAATGTAGGCATTAGAGCTATGATCCAGAGCTAGATAATACCATGAGGTGTAGTCAATGGACTAATAGAACAGTAACATAGCTCTAATGTAGGCATTAGAGCTATGATCCAGAGCTAGATAATACCATGAGGTGTAGTCAATGGACTAATAGAACAGTAACATAGCTCTAATGTAGGCATTAGAGCTATGATCCAGAGCTAGATAATACCATGAGGTGTAGTCAATGGACTAATAGAACAGTAACATAGCTCTAATGTAGGCATTAGAGCTATGGTCCAGAGCTAGATAATACCATGAGGTGTAGTCAATTGACTAATAGAACAGTAACATAGCTCTAATGTAGGCATTAGAGCTATGATCCAGAGCTAGATAATACCATGAGGTGTAGTCAATGGACTAATAGAACAGTACCATAGCTCTAATGTAGGCATTAGAGCTATGGTCCAGAGCTAGATAATACCATGAGGTGTAGTCAATGGACTAATAGAACAGTACCATAGCTCTAATGTAGGCATTAGAGCTATGGTCCAGAGCTAGATAATACCATGAGGTGTAGTCAATTGACTAATAGAACAGTAACATAGCTCTAATGTAGGCATTAGAGCTATGGACCAGAGCTAGATAATACCATGAGGTGTAGTCAATGGACTAATAGAACAGTAACATAGCTCTAATGTAGGCATTAGAGCTATGGTCCAGAGCTAGATAATACCATGAGGTGTAGTCAATGGACTAATAGAACAGTACCATAGCTCTAATGTAGGCATTAGAGCTATGGTCCAGAGCTAGATAATACCATGAGGTGTAGTCAATTGACTAATAGAACAGTAACATAGCTCTAATGTAGGCATTAGAGCTATGGACCAGAGCTAGATAATACCATGAGGTGTAGTCAATGGACTAATAGAACAGTAACATAGCTCTAATGTAGGCATTAGAGCTATGGTCCAGAGCTAGATAATACCATGAGGTGTAGTCAATGGACTAATAGAACAGTAACATAGCTCTAATGTAGGCATTAGAGCTATGGACCAGAGCTAGATAATACCATGAGGTGTAGTCAATGGACTAATAGAACAGTAACATAGCTCTAATGTAGGCATTAGAGCTATGGTCCAGAGCTAGATAATACCAGGAGGTGTAGTCAATGGACTAATAGAACAGTACCATAGCTCTAATGTAGGCATTAGAGCTATGGACCAGAGCTAGATAATACCATGAGGTGTAGTCAATGGACTAATGCCAGACCACTGGCTTTAATCCATTTTGAAATGAGGCTGTAACAAAACAAAATGTGGTAAAAGTGAAGGGGTGTGAATACTTTCCGAAGGCACTGTACTGTACACAACAGCTATCCATAATTCCATATACTCAGACACAAACAAACAAATAAATGTTATCATCAGGAATAAATAAAATATCAGTCTGAGGAGAGGAACACCTGCTGGTTCTCGACTGGCAGAGTGTCAGGCAACAAAATGAAAACACTCAAAGAATAGTCGAAGTCAGGCAGTGTGAAGTTATTCTGTGGTTTGTTGCCGCCTGGTATCATGTGACGGTTGAAACGGTTTTAAATCTACTACACACTGTGTTATTTGGAATAATGTTATCTATTCTCCTGAGCTCATGCAATTCTCACATTATGTGCCGGCATGATTAGTGTAACACAGCATAGTACAGTCACACCCACATGTCTATGTGTGGAAAGCTAATCCACTAATTTATTATTTCAA
>NC_139699.1:10945311-10957811 GCF_964188405.1 Protomyctophum parallelum
TTAAGGGACCAAGAAGTCACAAAGTACCATATACAGATTGGTCAAAATAACAATATATCCACAAAGAAATATTCCCAATAATACATTTGTCTAAGTACAAGGAGAGGTGTGGGTAATGTCACTGTGACAGGGCTCTGAACTGCTTCTTTCTGTGCTCCATTGTCATTGTAAAGTGTGCAAGTGATCCTGGCTTAACCCATTTTGGACTGAGTTCGATTTAAAAAAAAAGGCTTCTAAATCTATGTTTCTATGTCAGCGGTGCTCAACCTTTTTCATGTCAAGGACCCCCAGAATTATCGGGCCATGGACCCCCATCTGAAAATATGTAGTTCCAGGGACCCCCCCAGAAGCAAATATTTTAGTTAAAAATGTTCAATGATTGAAATATATATTCAATGATTTGCGCCACATTTTTACGATTTTTCTAAAATAGCAGACTTACAAGCTCATAGCTCATAGCTCATATGAGCTTGTAGATCTGCTATTTTTCAATAGCTAAAGCATAACATAATGCTTGAAACACCAAAAGGGGTTCCCGCCCAAAATAGCTTAAAACAGGCTAACTTGTTCTATTGACCTGCTATGGGGCTAATCGTTATTTTCACTCTGTTGCCGAGAGTCAAACCCTCCCTGTAGGATTTGACCAAGACTTAATTTAGCCTCCTTGTAGAGTCGTAGACACATCTGATGAATCTGTACCAGCTCACAGTCGAGAACAACTGTTACGCAAGCCTCATTTGGAGGGAAACCAAGTACAAGTACAGGAGAAAATGCATTACTATCGACTTACAGTTGTTCATGTAATAGTCTCCAGCTGTTATAATGCATCACATTCTAGCAATAGGCTGACATAATACAACAAATAACATGCTTTTGCTTTGGGGGTTTGTATTAAAAATAGAAGCTCAGCCATATAATATCAATCAGCTGCCTTATCGTACACAGATGTATTTTCTCATAAATGTAATCAACAATCCCGTCGATCAGAGGGTTGTTGTAAATGTAAACTCGCTGATTTCAGCACTATAACTAGATTGCTGTCTTATATGACAGTGGTCGGGCGTAGTTGGAGACAGGATACAGATTTGCTTGAGTGTTGTGATGCGATTAGCTTTAAATCTCGGTTTCGTAATTGAGGTTGACTTTTTAATGAGAGTGCGCTCGGAGAAAGAAAACAGGGGGAGGGGCATTAACCCATTTTAGGCGGGAACCCCTTTTGGTGTTTTAAGAGTTGTGTTGTACTTTAGCTATTGAAAAATAGCAGATCTACAAGCTCGCTATGAGCTTGTATAGGTCTGCTATTTTTGAAAAATCGTGAAAATGTGGCACAAATTTGGAATATATATTTTTTCAGAACGAAAGTTTTTAACTCAAACCTTTGCCTCTGCCATGGGGGGGGTCCCTGGAACAACATATTTTCAGATGGGGGCCGGAGGCATATTTCATATACTTTTTGGGGTCCTTGACATGAAACCACGGATATAGAAACATGAGGTTTTTCAGAAAAAAAGCCTTTTTTGTGACATCAGGCCTAAATGGGTTAAAAGTTTAGCCTAATTTCATATTTACGCATGCATCATAACCGTCTGTCTGTAACCTGGATTCACTTAGTTGTCCATTATTGAAAATGTATTCTGAGTGATTTATCCTTTCTCATTCTCTGCCTGTAATGTAGCAGATTGGGAGCCCATTAAGATAAAGTCATTTGTGAATCTGAATGTTGCTACAAGCAACCGACACAGACGTTCCATCAAATCAGAGTTAATGTTGTGGAGGAGACGGTTTCATTTAAAAATAGAACTTCTGTGCTGCTTTTTAACCCATTTTGACCTGGGAACGATTCTACAAATGTCTTCTAAATCCTGACAGTTTTCTGAAAAACCTCATGTTTCTATGTCAGTGGTGCTCAAAACAGTTTCATGTCAAGGACCCCCATTATGATTATATGTAATTTGCCGCCGACCCCCATCTGAAAATATGTTGTTCCAGCGTCCAGGGACCCCCCCCCCCCCAGAAGCAAAGATTTGAGTTAAAAACGTTCGCTCTGAAATAATATATATTCAAAGATTTGCACTAGATTTTCCACGTTTTTTTTCAAAAATAGCAGACCTACAAGATCATGTAATTTGTAGATGTGAATGGACTGAGTGGGAATACACCTGTTGGTGTTTTAAGCATTATGGTATGCTTTATCTATGGCAAAATAGCAGATCTACAAGCTCATAACGAGCTTGTAGATCTGCTATTTTTCAATAGATAAAGATATAATGAAACACCAAAAGGGGTTTCCGGCTTTCCGCCCAAAATGGGTTAATACAACCCTCAGTCTGTTGGATATTAATTTCTCCCCTCTCTCTGCCTGTGGTTTCCATGTTCAGATTGGATATTCTACTGGAGAGATGTTAGCCAGACCTCCCCGCCACCAGACAGATTGTCTCTGTCAGTTTTTTCTCCTTTCCTCACACTTTGCCAGCCTCCCACCATCTCCTCTATACCTCCCACCGATCTCCAGGAGATGGATTGTTATTCAATCCCATCTCCCACCTCCTCCGCCCTCCCCTAGCTGTCTGTGTGGGATTCCTCGCAGTGGTTAGAGTTCATGGACTCATCAATGGCCACCCCTTGAAGTACTCCAAACCCGCTGACTTGGTTCTCAGGCGAGCGTACAGTACTGTACGCTAATTTCATGTTTTGTGCAATATTGCTTATAAACAAATAAAAAATCACACCAGTGTGAACCAAGTGGTGCAACTCCCGTCTATTGGTTCTCTGTATCGTTCCAATTTGTATCATTCCAATTTCTTCTCTGTATCGTTCCAATTTCTTCTCTGTATCGTTTGCGTCCAGCAGGTGGCAGCCATGTCACATACTTCTCTCGTTCCAATTTTGAACACCACTCGTGCTCACACAGGTACACACACACACACACATCACAAACAGGTACACAGCTACACGGACATTGCATGCTGGATGTAGAAGTGGTTGCACCACTTAAAAACAGTGACCGCATACAGCACATAGATGAACAACAAAACAAAAGTAGAATACAGCAATAGGTGTGCAACGTGCAAATATATCACAATGTACAGTTTGTACTGAGAAGGTGCAGTGGTAGATAATGCATAACATCCAGATGTGGGGAGGTTGCAGGTAGCAGTTTTTGTCCCCTGAACCGGTACCAATTTCTGCAAGCTCTGTATCACATTGGCTAATGTTACCCTGCCCGTGACACCAAACCCATATCGAAACGTAATCCTCTCTAAACCTAACGCCTAAACACTGTTGAACGTCAGCTCTGTTTGGCTGTGGTTCTCTGCACATTCATCGTGGTTATGATAATGCTGCTGATTCAGGAGCCCCTACAAATAATGAATACAATAAATATAGATATCGGTGTGGCAAGATACTGTAGTATGCAACTAGATCAGAGAAGTGAATAAGCAGGAATGATCATTTGATATAGTTGTCGAGAGAAACGGTCATCTTTCCTCATCTTACCATAATTGTGACCAGATTTGACTGAGAGACTGCCATCGTGCAAATTCCAGCTTTTCACCAGAGGAGAAACACTTTTTTATTTATGTTTTTCCAAAATGAGTTCATAGCACAGACTCTTCACATACTAGAGCATGTCTGAAATAAATGTCAGAGCTGAAATTGACATGTAATTATGAAATAAATGCTTAAACATGTAGCTAGGTATAGGTGTAATGTTAGAGACCACAGAAGTGAACCTTTCAAGCCTGTTTTCTCGACTCGCTGTTTTCTGAACTTTACTCTAGAAGCCATATCTCCAAAACCGGTGGGTCAAACTCAACAACCAATAATGTCATATGTCATATGACATGAAAAATCACACCCGTGTGAACTGAGTGTTGCAACTCCCCTCTCTGCCCCCCCCCACCTCTCTCTCTCTCTCTCTCTCTCTCTCTCTCTCTCTCTCTCTCTCTCTCTCTCTCTCTCTCTCTCTCTCTCTCTCTCTCTCTCTCTCTCTCTCTCTCTCTCATATTAGCAGGCAACAGTACAGCACTATCTCTCTCTGTTTCTGTCACAACAGTGCCCCTACTGTAACTAATAGTCATACTCGTGCTCATTAACGTCGCATACATAGGCGGACACGGACATTGCTGTTGGTTGCACCACTCAAAAACGTAAACATATGTAACAAATGTAGTCACATAGTTGTCACTCAGTGCTGTTTGGTGTGTATTTGGGTGTGCAGTGTGTGTGTGTGACACACTGTGCACCCATTTGATGTCCTTTGTGTGATGTGACTTTTCTTCAGAATGACCACCAGGCCTCTGTGATGCACCTGGAGGGCCGACGTGGGGAGAGTCATTGGCTTGTTAAGAGCCCGGCCTCCCTAGCTCTAAGTGCCTGGCTATTGATTAGGGTGGCAGTCATACTAGCACTCTATTAAATCATACACAGCCTCTGCCTCAGCTTGGGCATAATGGAGCTATCGACACCACTTACTGTGAGTTTAATCCATTTTGGGCGCGAACCCCTCTTGGTATTTTAAACATTATGTTATAATTTAGCTATTGAAAAATAGCAGATCTACAAGCTCATAGCACGGCACCGAGTGCCGCACTACGAGCTTGTAGGTCTGCTATTTTTGTGAAATTTATCGTGAAAATGTTGTGCAAAGCTTTGAATATATATTCTTTCAGAGCCAACGTTTTAAACTAAAATCGTTGCTTCTGGGGGGGTTCCTGGAACAACATACTGTATTTTCAGATGGGGGTCGGTGGCCAAATAGAGATAATTGTTGAGGGTACGCATGAGAACGACTGACATAGAAACATGTTTTTTTCAGAAAACTGTTTTAGAAGACATTGTGTAGAATCGTTCTCAGGCCTAATTGGGTTAACAACCGTCTGGAAGGGAGAGATGATGGAGCCTGCACCTGCTCTGGTTAATCTATAGCAGATATCTTATCTAAGAACTGACTCTTGATGGATGCTACAGGATCTCGTGTCCGTGGCACATGTCCACTGTACAAAGACTAGGAAAGAAGGCAAGCTATACTGTGGGAGTTTTTTCATATATTATCATTGTCTCCGCCAAGCCAAAGGTGTGGCTGGGAGACTATATTATGTTTTCGCCCACCTGCTGTTGACCAACTGGACAAAGCTCGCACTAGCAGTGACCAGCAGGTGAGGCTGAAGCTCTCTCGATGATGACGCTGACAACAGCTCACGCACATGTACTGCACACGTGCATACACATGGCATCTTTAATATCTGTATCACCTACAGTAACTCCAAAATGTATATTCTTTCAGAAAATGAAAACCGTATATTTTGAAAACAAAGCGATACTGCCTCATCAAAGTTGGTGTTGTGACTTTTTATATTGTCAATTACTTCCATGAGAGGGGGAGAGGTGGTGGAGTTAGTTGTTTTAGCAGACAGTCTGAGGGTCCAATGGAGTTAAGAGGTTTTGTCCAAAGCGCTTTTTACTACTTTTAATTGGTTAAATATATTTTTTAACCAACACACAGGGTGTTCAATAGCACTGATTTATGCAAAAAAAAGAAGTGCAGTACTTAGTTTAGACAGTATTTGGTTTAGACTAGTCATTGGTTAGACCAGTCATTAGTCCTATACAACTACAACCTATCTCAAACCCTCACCCTAAACCTAACCTCCCACGGGGCAGCACACCTAAACCTAACCTTAACCCATGTCTAACCAATGACTAGTCTAAACCTAACCTCCCACAGGGCAGCACACCTAAACCTAACCTTAACACATGTCTAACCAATGACTAGTCTAAACTAAGTATGCACCATAGACTGTAAAAAATATGGACAAAGCGTTCTCCGGGTCTGATATGGACGTAAAATGAAGCCTGTCAGTCCTTGAACTGTAAGTCGCCATCTTTCTAGATCCGTTTGGGCCCAGCTGGCCATTGGCTGGCTCCGTTTGGGCCCAGCTGGCCATTGGCTGGCCCAGACAACTAGGCGGGACTTCTCCCCTTCTTCTTTATTGGTTTTTATTTTGACTCGAGCGGGGGGGTGGTCCCGATCATAGACTGTAACGGTAGCCACGCCCCTCAGAACATACGCAACTTTATGGTATTTTTTTTAATAAATGGGACCATAATTTTCCAAAAAGAATATTATGACGTGAGAAATGAGACTTTAAACTAGTGACTGGAAGCAGAAAGTATTCATGACCATGTTTATTAAGGTAATACAGTCTAGGTGAATTTGGGCCCAAATACATGGATCTCTATGGAGCTATGGGGTTTTTTGGGCCCAATGACAGCGCCACAACAGGCCATTAAATGAACTTTCAGGAAGTTCCGATTTCCTTAGTGGCTTCACGAAATATCTGTCTGACTGTCCCCCTGGTATGCACCCCAAAAAGAAAATAATAAATAATAATAATAAAATAATAGAGTTAGGTGGTTTCCTTCAGACAGCAACGATATGCTCTTGTCTGATATGTTATTTACAAAGCTATACTGTATGTCACACACTTGTGCCTCCACGTTTATTATTATATGTTGCATCTCATCTTTGTTCTCTGTATTGTTCCCTTGTCTGTATCATGACACTGTGCTATTGTTCTTCAATGCGCAGCAATAGAACAAGAGAGAACTGTAAACCAGAGTTCAGAACGGTGGCTCTGTCAGACGAGCCTTTCTCCACCTCGGTTAGCACTTGCCTGTCTCTCTCCAACGACAACAACACCTACACCTTTCATCCCAGACAATAGAATGAAAGCCTTTACAAGAATCCAGATGTTAATGGGGCAAGCATGAAAGGCACAAAGAACAGAACATTTTCTGTGAAAGTAACACTCAACAGAGCCTTTCTCTCATCTTATGTTGTTTCCTCTTACTACAGTATACCTCTCTGTTTGTCTTTGTATGTCTTGTATCTGGTATTGTTGGCACTAGAGGCACCTAACAGGTGTCCTCTGACTTTAACACATTTTGGACTGAGGTCGATTAAAAACAAGGCTTCTAAATCCAAAATTTCTTCTGAAAAACCCATGTTTATGTCAGTGGTGCTCAACCTTTTTCATGTCAAGGACCCCCAGAATTATCTCCATTGGGCCACGGACCCCCATCTGAAAATATGTAGTTCCAGGGACCCCCCCCCCCCCCCCCAGAAGCAAATATTTTAGTTAAAAATATTCCCCCTGAAATAATATATTCAATGATTTGCGCCACATTTTAACGATATTTTAAAAAGATAGCAGAGTGGCACGCTACGAGCTTGTAGATCTGCTATTTTTCAATAGCTAGAGCATAACATAATGCTTGAGAAACACCAACAGGGGTTCTTCCCGCCCAAAATGGGTTAATGGCACTTGTGATAAAGATGTCTGCGGAGCTTTGACAGCTGCCTCCGACATATACCCTAATCTCTCTGTCTGCAGCGTGTGTGTCTTCCACTCACTCACTATTCATTTCCCTCACAGCAAGCGCTCAAGGAGAACCACCGGAGACGAGACGCCGAGGAGAAGACGAGGAGGGCACAGGCGGCCAAGGAGAAGTCTGAGCGAGAGAAGCGAGAGAGACAGCAGAAGAAGAAGCAGCGGTTGCTGGAGGTCAATAACGCAGGTACACGGCGTTGAGTCTTCATTGTTATTCTGCCATGAATAAACATCCTGTCAGCCTCCCGTCTATAACAGGATCAAATGTCTGGTGTCGTACACTTAAACCCAATTGCCGGCATATACAGGTATATTACCGTCGCTAATCAGCGTCGGTGTGAACTTTATTCATGGCTGTTGAGAAATCTTTGATAGAAAAAGACTCGCTCACCGTATAGAAAATAGAAGTAAAACTCCTTAGACTGAGACTTAAGAAAATATGTTTTCTTTTATTTTATCATGCTCATAAAGTGCTCTGTGCTCAAAGTGCAATTAAAAAGCAAACGTTTCGGTCCTAAGACCTTCGTCAGTACTATATATGGCACTGTTTCCTGTCAAAGTGCCCCCTATGTTTTTTAGACCACCGCTACCGTAGTCAAGTTTGGAAAAAATGGACGAAGAAAGGCGCAAACAGTTTTCTCAGTGCTTCACTGTTGAGAAATCTTGTATGCTGTACTATAGTCCACACATCTTTCAGTATTTCTGGGATATAATTGATATAGAATAAAATGCAAAAGTAAAAAACAAAAGTGATAATAATTGCAGTTTCAAGAATGTGAGTAATAGAATAAAGGAGAGAAAGAAACTTGGGTTGTACTAGGCATGTGGAAAAAAATTGATACGTATCGGTATCGGGAAATCGATACAGACGTGCGCGATGCGAGTGCATCGGTTCATTCACTGTGTATCGGATACAGTTGACGGGTGAAATTGCGATGCAGCGTTCGCGGAGTGCTTGCATCGGTAAAAACCATGGTTGCACCGTTTCTTTCATGTCGAATTCCACCCTATAGTCTGTGTTTCCGAGGCGCATTGAATGCACCATCAGCAAAATAAAAAGCCGACTCTGTCCTCTGTAGTCTGCAGCGGCGTCAGAGTCACTGAACACACAAGCTGTACAGACAACAGACGAGCACCCACGACTACAGAAGTACACTACAGAAGTACACTACAGAAGTACACTACAGAAGTACACTACAGAAGTACACTACAGAAGTACACTACAGAAGTACACTACAGAAGTACACTACAGAAGTACAGAAGTAGTTAGAAGAAGTATATGCAAGAGATTGAAGAGAAGCAACGCTTGGCTTTAGAAAACCCTCTGTCCAAGTGTCCGTTGATTAGTTTGCTCAGCAGTGGTGATAATGATCCACAGCTGCATGTTTCTTCTTCTCGCCGACTCTCTGACGCAATTAATTTGCAATCATTTCGTAATTAAAGAAAGCTTCTGCACACAACGACAACGCCAACGCTACAGGGTGTGCTGCTAATAGACGTTGTGAAACCTTTTCAACTGTTTCACACCTTTTTCACTGTCCTCTCTGCTGCTGTTTCTCTAGGAGAGAAGACTCATTTATACTCTGCTGCACAACGCTGTAGCGGGCCTAAAATAGCAGACCTGCAAGCGTGTATGCCACGCGTTGTGAGCTTGTAGTTCCGTTGTGTGCTTTAAAAGAAAATGGCTAATAATTGCATAATGCTGGATTATATCCATATTAAGACAGGCCAGGGTCTTCAATGTTTTTCAGGTCAAGGACCCCTTAGCTGAGAGAGAGATCAAGCAGGGACCCCCACTATAGTCTATATTATAAAATTGTGTTTAAATTAGACATAGACTTGTATATGATGATGGAGATCTATATATCTGTCTTTCCTTGTCCATTTTTTCAGATGTTATACTGACGTTATCGGTCTAGGTCTAGGACCATATATGGGCATATCGGGGGGGGGGGGGGGGGGGGTCAGTTTCCATCCTTAGAGCCAGCTGCTACATGGGCTTAACCCATAAACCACCACGTCTCCCCACTGATGTTCATATCCATGTATGGTGTGTCACATTTCACTGTGACACGGAATTACTTGAGCTAATGTGATTTTATTAGAAGCCATCGTGGATTTAATTGACAGAGATTGTTAAATGTGCTTGTGAAGATGATAACGTGCATATTGAATCTTGACCTCATTGTGTGTGTGTGTGTGTGTGTGTGTGTGTGTGTGTGTGTGTGTGTGTGTGTGTGTGTGTGTGTGTGTGTGTGTGTGTACAGTACGTGGGGGGGTGATATATATATTCATATTCTCACACACCAAACACAATGTACGATGTACGGTATATTAGGCAAAAGACATGTGAGTGAGTGAGTGATATTCCAGTTACGTATTGTAGAGTGTGTCTGAATGTTGAGATATGTGCAGCTGTGGTCTCTTTAAACATGGTCCATGTACGGTGGCTCTCATTGATAAGGTAACTAGACTCTGGCCCAGGCACAGAGCTGTGGTCTCTCTAAACATGGTCCATGTACGGTGGCTCTCATTGATAAGGTAACTAGACTCTGGCCCAGGCACAGAGCTGTGGTCTCTCTAAACATGGTCCATGTACGGTGGCTCTCATTGATAAGGTAACTAGACTCTGGCCCAGGCACAGAGCTGTGGTCTCTCTAAACATGGTCCATGTACGGTGGCTCTCATTGATAAGGTAACTAGACTCTGGCCCAGGCACAGAGCTGTGGTCTCTCTAAACATGGTCCATGTACAGTACGGTGGCTCTCATTGATAAGGTAACTAGACTCTGGCCCAGGCACAGAGCCACCGTATGGAGGAGATAAGGTATGTAGTGTGGTCTGTATTTTAAACATGGTCCATGTACGGTGGCTCTCATTGATAAGGTAACTAGACTCTGGCCCAGGCACAGAGCCACCGTATGGAGGAGATAAGGTCTGTAGTGTGGTCTGTATTTTAAACATGATCCATGTACGGTGGCTCTGATTGATAAGGTAACTAGACTCTGGCCCAGACACAGAGCCGCCTTATGGAGGAGATAAGGTCTGTAGTCTGTAAGGTGACTAGACTCTGGCCCAGGCACATAGCTGTCGTATGGATGAGATAATGTCTCTCATTGATAAGGTAACTAGACTCTGGCCCAGGCACAGAGCTGTCATATGGATGAGATAAGGTCTCTCATTGATAAGGTAACTAGACTCTGGCCCAGGCACAGAGCTGTCGTATGGATGATATAAGGTCTCTCATTGATAAGGTAACTAGACTCTGGCCCAGGCACAGAGCTGTCGTATGGATGAGATAAGGTCTCTCATTGATAAGGTAACTAGACTCTGGCCCAGGCACAGAGCTGTCGTATGGATGATATAAGGTCTCTCATTGATAAGGTAACTAGACTCTGGCCCAGGCACAGAGCTGTCGTATGGATGATATAAGGTCTCTCATTGATAAGGTAACTAGACTCTGGCCCAGGCACAGAGCTGTCGTATGGATGAGATAAGGTCTCTCATTGATAAGGTAACTAGACTCTGGCCCAGGCACAGAGCCGCCGTATGGAGGAGATAAGGTCTGTAGTGTGCCAGACCGTCTGTGCCCAGCGGCCCGGTGTTTGTTTTGGAACACTGCAGAATGCCAGGAGCTCTCTATCAACACACCAGCCTCCTCCGACCCATTTCTGTGCAGAGCACGGCTTTGGCAGTGTATCGGAGCTTGGCTGTACAGTACGTGTCAACCCATCACCAGCCTATAGCTAACCTGACAGTGCCAACCACTGAGGCAGTCATGACTCATGTGTACCCGAGAGTATAAGCAAAGATCCACCATGTCCCATCCAGGCCAAAAGCACTGCTTTGGTGTAATACCACAACCGAAAACAACCCTCTCTCTAGGCTTAGAAAAACATTTTAAATATAGGAAAAAATATATACAATTTACCAGGTACAATGCTCTACTTTTACATCCTACCACCTCTTATTTCATAATGTCCTAAATGTGACAATGATGATACATAATGATTTAGGACTATATTTCATATCGGCTGATTCAGAAGCAGAGCTGCTGAAATGGATAGGTCACCCCCTAATTTATTAGGGGGTGACCTATCCATTTCAGGGGGTAATTTCCTATCAATTACTCATCCCATTTTTGTCACATTCCTAAGCCAATAATTTGATGACCAGCAGTAGTGGTTCCCTCACCTCTCCTCACCTATCCCGTAACCATGGGGGGTCGTTGGGTCATCGCCACAGACGATCTGTTGACCAGCTCTCTCCATCCCTCTCTGTCCTCGGCAGATCTCTCTCCATCCCTCTCTGTCCTCGGCAGATCTCTCTCCATCCCTCTCTGTCCTCGGCAGATCTCTCTCCATCCCTCTCTGTCCTCGGCAGATCTCTCTCCATCCCTCTCTGTCCTCGGCAGCTCTCTCTCCATCCCTCTCTGTCCTCGGCAGCTCTCGTTGCCACGCTGAGTTTCAAGTGTGTCCGATGTTATCTTCCCATCTTTTCTTCTGTCTCCCTCTTCTCCTGCCTCCTCGTGTATACGGTGCCTTACAGGATGGTCTTTGCGAGGCCTGAGGATCTGGTGATGTGTCCATTAGTACCACCTCAGTTTGCGCTTCATGACAGTGGTCAGAAGGTCATCAAGGCCTGAGGATCTGGTGATGTGTCCATTAGTACCACCTCAGTTTACGCTTCATGGCCTGAGGATCTGGTGATGTGTCCCTAGTACCACCTCAGTTTACGCTTCATGACAGCGGTCAGAAGGCCTGAGGATCTGGTGATGTGTCCATTAGTACCACCTCAGTTTACGCTTCATGACAGCGGTCAGAAGGTCATCATGTGGGCCGATGGCATGGCTGATCTTTTGCCGTATACTTCCTCGTTTGTGACATGTTGGGTGTAGGAGATACCCATGAGTCTTCTGTAGCATCTCATCTCCATGCTCTGTATTCTCCTCTGTAGCTCAGCTGTGAGAGTCCAAGTTTCACAAGCATAGAGAAGGATTGACACGACAAGTGAACGCAGTAGTCTCACCTTTTGATGCCAGACTGATGTCTGAGCGGATGCCACTGTTGTTGTTGGTCATCATTTTGGTTTTGTCTGCATGGATTTC
>NC_139699.1:10962811-10967150 GCF_964188405.1 Protomyctophum parallelum
ATTGAAGTTTCCCTGGGAGACAGCAGGAGAAGTGCAGGCTGAAGGTGGCTGTCCTTCATGCCCTTTAGTCTCTGCACTCCTTGTGTTGCTTTACGTTGAGTGCCAGATGTCAGTACAGGCCAAGGACGTGAATCCCTCAATATTATTCACATATTTTGAGGGGCGCTAGCCCCTCCTATGCCCAGCTGTGTGTCTGTGTGTACCCCATAGCGATGATTTGATTGGCTTAGCACCACATATCATTGATTTTGTTGACTGAACAAAGGTACATATTGAGGATAAAACGTGAGTACAGAAAATCGAGGACGAAAATTGTCACCAAAGCCAATGGTTTCAGACACAAAATAGGCCATGGTCATTTTTCTGTTTTTTACATGTGATGAAACTAGGCCTACAGAATGTAAGCTTTCATATGATGTATTGTTCATTGAAATTGGAACATATTTGAAGAAGCTACTGTATGACTCTTTTAAACTCTTAAAAAACCCCAAAGTACAGAAAATGCCATGCTAAGATTTCAAAGTCTTAGCACCTCTGAGCTGAGAGGAATGCGTGTGACAATAGCTACTACATAACCACTCCCCCGACCAGTGAGAAATGGCGGGAAAAGTATCAATAATGCAATATAGAAATATCTAACTGAAGTGGTTAGTCGTTAGTGCATGTTTTGTAATAATAATCAAAATATGCTGATTGGCCCAGATTAGATGATGTACGATGATAAGAGCGCCCCTCATTTCACACGGGTGTGATTTTTATTTAGTACGTGTATATATAGGACAAACACTGCAGACGCTATACTGTCTTATGGCGTCGTACAGTATAAACCAGGCCTTTTGTTCAGCTGCTGTTTTGGTTCACTATATACTGTCTTATGGCGTCGTACAGTATAAACCAGGCCTTTTGTTCAGCTGCTGTTTTGGTTCACTATATACTGTCTTATGGCGTCGTACAGTATAACCAGGCCTTTTGTTCAGCTGCTGTTTTGGTTCACTATATACTGTCTTATGGCGTCGTACAGTATAAACCAGGCCTTTTGTTCAGCTGCTGTTTTGGTTCACTATATCAGGTGAGCGAAATGCCTTCACGACTGACGACCTATGTCGCGACGTATATTTTTCCGTCGCAACGTATATTCGAGTACGTCCTGGCGTAAATATCAATTCGTCCGGCAGAACGGACTCGTCGCGGCTATATCTACCCTTCTCGACGTAAAAGGTAATTCGTTGTGGCGTGTGTGGACTCGTCGCAACAGAACGGAACTCGTCGCGGCTATATCTACCCTTCTCGACGTAAAAGGTAATTCGTTGTGGCGTGTGTGGACTCGTCGCAACAGAACGTGACTCGTCGCGGCTATATCTACCCGTTTGCGACGTAATGGTTGACTTTGTTATATGCCCGGTGCGCGGTGCCCTGCGCGGTGCCCTGCGCTGCCCTACGCCCACCGCGTGCACCTTGCCGGTCCGCCCTGCGCCCTGTGGCCTGGCACGTGTGCACGTGTGCCAGGCCACCGCGTGCACCATGCCGGTCCGTGAGCCCTTCGCCGTCCCCAGGCGACCCTGCGTTCCAGAGCTGTCACATGCCCACCGAAAATAGCAGATCTACCAGCTCCTCTCCTACATACGGGATGGCCCGACCCGCGTCTGTGGACCCCTGGGGGGGTGTGTGTGTGAGCGTCTGAGCTCCTATCTGTGTGCCTCCCCCCCCCCCCCACCCCATGTGGACCCTTGCAGGGGGGGGGTCGGGGGGTCCCCCTATGCACTTTGTGTAGATGCTGCGTATCGCCTCATACTGAAAAAATTACTATTTTACGCACAGCGCAAGGCAATATGTGATTACGATCGTCCTTCTGGGGGGGGGGGGGGGGGGGCTGGCCTACACAATAGATAACCTACCCTGGCCAACACAATAGATAACCTACAAGGACATATGAATTTAATTTATATACACGGCTATATTAATTAGCCGATCATCAAAGCTCACCGCGCTCGTATAGCGCATTGACTGTCTGGCTGTCTGTCTGTCTGTCTGTCTGTCTGTCTGTCTGTCTGTCTGTGTCTCAATGACTTGCCTTAGGCGGATAATATAGACTACAAGTACTTTATTAAAGTAAAGTAAAAGAGTTCTCTGCGTCGTAGCGCATGCAGATAGGCAGATAGGGGGGGGGGCAGTTCTATAGGCAAGGGCAGAAGGTTCCTATAACGACAGTGGGTGCGTGCCCACCTTAGAGTAGCCTATATATTTTAAGGCACCCGCCCCGCAACTTATTATTATTGGCTTATTATTTTGCCACCAGCGGAGTTGACGGTTGACGCCGTTGTCTAGTATAGACTATAGGCCTGTGCCAGGATGATTTTAAATAAATATGTCTCTGTCTCTGCGTCTCTAGAGCTATAACATATATACTGTAGCACACATCATGTGTGACACATGTGCACACACACACACACACACACACACACACACACACACACACACACACACACACACACACACACACACACACACACACACACACACACACACACACACACACACACACACACCGAGTACTAAGTATAAGTAGCATATAGGGTACGGCTCTAAAAACATTAAATACTGCGGGAGCATTACACTAAACAAAGTTGGATTTGTACATTGCAGAAACGTAACATAACGTAAGTGTTCTTATTATTGTCCGTCTGGGTTTTATAATGCAGTGTGAGTCCGCTCCGCGATAGCCGATCTGCAAGCTCACAACGCGTTGCGCTGATTGACAGTGCACGTGCAGCAGCTACTGTATAAAATTATATTTAAGTAGGCTACTTTTTTGTGTGACGTCTGTGTGTTATTGACTTCTTGTTCCTTAATGTGCAGGTTTATCAGAGCGATATAGTGCAGCTGTGAGTGAGTAGGCCTATAGCTGCTGCTGCTGCGTCCGTGCACCAATAGAGCGACCGCGGCAGCGGCACGTATGAAATATTAAATAAAAATATGTTGGGCTTCCGGGCGTCCGTTTCTGGACTGTACCAACGGGCTTAGGGCCGGACGGTCCCTTAACTCCACGGGCCCCTATATTTTAGGCCCGTGCAGGGCTCTAGTGTGTGTGTGTGTGTGTGTGTGTGTGTGTGTGTGTGTGTGTGTGTGTGTGTGTGTGTGTGTGTGTGTTAAATGTGGTCATTTAAATGTAGGCCTATTATATACACGCACCATACAAGCACCTATATTATATAATGTGTTATACAAATGGGCAATCAACATATAGCAGCACCCCCCACCAGCAGATGTATATAAACATGGAAATGCGCTATGATATTAAAATGGACTGAGCTGTGATTGTGCCGTACTGCGCCGGCCGGTGGCCACTGGCCTATTCTGCCATGCAGTATAAATGCATTATCATGCCTGTTGGTGAAATATAAACATCTAAAATGGTTCAGTAATAATTAGCATAAGTTATTATTAACGAAAAACATCTAATACTATTTTAAATTGGTCTAATAAAGTTAGTAACTAATCAGAAGCAGCAACCATTTTGTTTCAAACAACTATAGACCAATAAAATAGTAGGCTAGTATTTATGTTTTTCGTTAATAATAATACATGCTAATTATTATTGAACGGTAAGTACGCTGGTATGTACGCTAAGGTACACTATAAGCTTGTAGATCTGTTTATTTTAGTCAGAATCTCGTGTGTGTGTGTGTGTGTGTGTGTGTGTGTGTGTGTGTGTGTGTGTGTGTGTGTGTGTGTGTGTGTGTGTGTGTGTGTGTGTGTGTGTGTGTGTGTGTGTGTGTGTGTGTGTGTGTGTGTGTGTGCGCGCGCACACACATCACATGTGCACACATGTGTGCTATATGTTATAGCTCTAGAGACGCAGAGACAGACATATTTATTTAAAATCATCCTGTCTCGCACGGCATATAGAGCCAATGAACGGAGCATACCCCCCCCCCCCCCCTCTCTCTCTCTCTCTCTCTCTCTCTCAGCACACGCTGTGCTGTGATATCAATCAGACGCAAATGATCATTGAGTAACGTTAGCTCTGACTCGCACATTATGTGAGATCACATAAAAGGCCTTTAATATAGCCACAGATCATATAGGAATAGGCTTGGGCACTACCCTACCATCTCTCTATAGTGGGGCACCGACGATCTGCAAGCTCACAACGCGCTGCATGTGGACGCAACACTTGGAGCTTGTAGATGCGCACCACAGATCATACAGGGCGTGTGTTCCAGCTAACCCTATAGCATAACACACACACAAGCAACAGTATAGACATCTATTCATCATTATTTATTTCAAATCAAAATACAATGTAATGCTGCACCACTGTCATGAAGTTCGCACGCAC
>NC_139699.1:10967350-11042448 GCF_964188405.1 Protomyctophum parallelum
CCTCTCCCTCTCTGTCCCCCCACCTTCCAGAGAATGATGAGACAGGAGTGATGGATAGTCTGCTGGAGGCCTTACAGTCTGGAGCTGCATTCAGAGACCGCAGGAAGAGAGCACCGAGACCGCGAGGTGAGGCTGGTTGTCTTTACCTACACACAGAAATGCACGCACACACACACACACACACACACACACACACACACACACACACTGACACACACACACACACACACACACACACACACACACACACACACACACACACACACACACACACACACACACACACACCATGGGTACCACCATGTGCACTAGACACATGCTTTCACACAGAAGAAGGGGGAACTTATTCATCTTCCTCTGCAGTGCTGTCCAACATGGCAACCTTATTATGAAGCATTAAAAACACTTATAAACATTCAGCCATGAGGCACACGACGCCCTCTCGCCTCGCCTCCTCTTCTCCCTCCATCCATCCGTGGTAGATCTCTGCGGTCTCTCTGAGTGTGTGTGTGTGTGACACTGTGTGTGTGTGTGTGTGTGTGTGTGTCCTGTCCACTGCTCCACAGATGGCCAGCAGCAGATCATCAGTCCCGGGTCCTTCCGCCAGGTTCTCAGGCCCGTGAACCATGGTTGGTAAAGCATAAATATATATATTAAGGAAAAAGGTTCCAAGTTGGCTGTCCGCACAAGCATGCTGAGCTCTGCTTTATCTGCCATTGGAAAATCGCATTAACCGCTTCTGCGCCTCCTCCTCCTCCAAAAGCTTATACCCGCATTCTGCTGAAACTCCCTTTGACATCTCGTATTATGTCCTGCTTCTTATTTGGTCCGTGGACTGAGATTCTCGAGAGGCCCCTTCTGTCACCTTCTGTTGACCTTGACGGTGTGTTGCTGCTGTTGCGTTCACCCTGTTGTCGTGTGATGCTGTGCTTGTGTGTGTGTGTGGTTGTGTGTGTGCGTATAACCCGCCGTTGGCATGCTAATTACCGTACAATTACAGGTTGTCTTGCATTATTCATTCTCGTGGGGGAGATTTTTTTTTTCTTTTTTTTTACAGGCGTAGCCGGTGCAAAAGATAAACAATGGTGCTCTCTCTCTGGTCTTTCTATGATCATTAGCACGGCACTTAAAAAATTAAGCCGTAACCCTATTACCTTATCCCGTTTTGGGCGGGACCACTTTTGGTGTTATAGCGTTATGAAAAATAGCAGATCTACAAGCTCGTAGCGCGCCACCGAGTGGCGCGCTACGAGCTTGTATAGGTCTGCTATTTTTTTAGAAAAATCGAATCGACTGACATAGAAACATAGCTTTGTCAGAAAACTGTCAGGATGTAGAAGACATTTGTAGAATCTGATCTCAGGTCAGAATGGGTTATATTGCTTGTAATTGGAATCCCCGTGGCCCACACGGGGCGCACACAGGCACGCATGTATAAAAATGACTCTCACTCGATCCACCCACATCACTGATGGCAGTGATAAAGAGGGTTGTGGAGGCTCGGCGGTTCTGCCGTGTGACTTATCTGAAATTAGATTGGAGAGGGAAGAGGAGGGGGGGGGGAGGGGGGGGGGGAATGGGTGGGTGGAGAGCGACAGATAAAGAGGAGGTGGGAGGGAGGGGGGTGTAAGGCGTGAAGGGAGGAGTCGTTAGAGGAGAGGGTCAAACTAAAAGGAATGATGGGAGACGGAAAATGAGAGATAGCGGCACAAGGAGAGAGCCCGAGATGCGTGCGTGCGTGCGTGCGTGTGCGTGTGCGCGCGCGTGTGTGTGTGCGTGTGTGTACATGAGAGAGAGAGAGAGTCGTAGAGTGGTTTGGACAGACTAGGTGATGGCGATAGACTGTGCGAGAGAGCGCGAGCTGCAGAAAACTTAACCATTCATGAGTGCCCCTTGTTGCTGTATCGGGGTGCGGCCCGGCCCCTGTGTGCCCCGATGTGATCCATCATAGGCTTTTGCAACCAACCGCTCTGCCAACTCACACCCTCGCCCCCCCCCCCCCACCCTCGCTCGTCCCTCAACCAAAGAAACGAAGGGCACGGGGCTGTGCCCGTGGTGGAGTGGGGCCCCCCCTGGTGTGTTTTAGACCAGAGACGTCCCGGAAGGTCAGTGGCCCCTGCCACCCTCTCCACCAGCCTCCCCTCCCCCGAGGTCCCGGAAGGTCAGTGGCCCCTGCCACCCTCTCCACCAGCCTCCCCTCCCCCCCGAGGTCCCGGAAGGTCACTGGCCCCTACCACCTTCCACCAGCCTCCCCTCCGATGTCCCGGAAGGTCAGTGGCCCCTGCCACCCTCCGCCAGACCCCCCGTGCGCCGCTGGCATCGTCAGACACAGCCCTATGTTGACTAATAAAGCTTCAAAGCTTTGTGTCACTGCAGGCCTCCTCCTCCTCCTCCTCCTCCTCCTCCTCCTCCTCCTTCCTGCCAGCCCTCCCAGAGCAAACACAGCTAATTGCTTCCCTCTGCCCAGCCTCGCCACCACCAGCAGCAACCAGCGTAGCCCTCTCGATGCCCATTCATCTTCACTTCCCACCTCCCTGCCATCTGCCTCTTAATCCATTCTGGACGGGCTTGGGAATCCCTTTTGGTGTTTTAAAGCATTATGTTATGCTTTAGCTATTGCAAAAAATAGCAGATCTACAAGCTCATAGCGCGCCACCGAGTGGCGCGCTACGAGCTTGTAGGTCTGCTATTTTTGAAGGATCGAAGAACGACTGACACAGAAACATAGCTTTTTTTTTCAGAAAGCTGTCATTTTCAAACAGACATTTTTTAGAATCTGATCTCAGGTCAGAATGGGTTAAATAATACTCCCCCTCCTCCCCCTCCCACCCAAGTTCTCTCTCTATCCTCTCCTCTCCTATGGGCTGACAAAGGGCCCTGCCCAAACATAATGACCTGTTATTGGTATGAAGCAGATCTCAGATTAGCGTTCCCCCTTTTCCTCCTCCCAGTGAGTCTCCCGTGGATCATGCAGGCCCTTAACCCATCTTTGGCGGAAACCCCTTTTGGTGTTAGCATTACGTTATGCTTTAGCTATTGCAAAAAATAGCAGATCTACAAGCTCATAGCGCGCCACCGAGTGGCGCGCTACGAGCTTGTAGGTCTGCTATTTTTTGAAAGACCGAAGAACGACTGACATAGAAACATAGCTTTTTCAGAAAACTGTCTGGATGTAGAAGAACATTTTTAGAATCTGATCTCAGGTCAGAATGGAAAACTGTCTGGATGTGGAAGACATTTTTAGAATCTGATCTCAGGTCAGAATGGAAAACTGTCTGGATGTAGAAGAACATTTTTAGAATCTGATCTCAGGTCAGAATAGGTTAATTGTCCAGGAGTTCAGGCAGCAGAGTAAGTTGTGAAACCCAGGACGCTGGGGGGGGGGGGAGACAGGACGCTGCCCGTCCCATCGTAGGGAGGGAGACGGTGAGGTTTAGTCAGCAGAACTTGTGGTAAAACAGCTGCTTTTTTATTGAAATACACACACACACACACACACACACACACACACACACACACACACACACACACACACACACACACACACACACACACACACACACACACACACACATACACACACTGTACACAGTGTGCTCCCACGGCTGGTACAGTAAATACCCCTTAATAATTGATCTCGGGGGTGTTCGCTGCTCTCCAGCGGAGCGGCAAAGAGAATTAAAAGCGTAACATCTGTGCCAGGAGTCGATACTGTAATTAGCGCGCGGGGTGAGAGCGTCGAATGGGCAGTTGGAGGATGTTGTAGATATTAGCGTCTGGGGATGCCCGGGAACATCTGGTCTGCAGGGACCAATCACAGGGCAAGACGGATTGAGCTCCCCGACCGCGTAACCATATGCAGTACTGTACGTACAGTATATCGGCTATACAGGGTAAGACTTGGCTTTCAGTGTGCAGCTGTGTTGTGGTTTGCGGTGTGTTGCTGTGTTGTACCACACATACAATGTACAATATACTGTATGTACATGTTGTTGTACAGTATAAAATAGGCTATACGGGGTGAGACTTTGCTGCAGACTCCTCTTCCACTAGTGTGGAGCTGTGTAGTTGCTGTCTGCAGTGTGGAGCTGTGTTGTGGAGGTCTGCAGTGTGGAGCTGTGTTGTGGAGGTCTGCAGTGTGGAGCTGTGTTGTGGAGGTCTGCAGTGTGGAGCTGTGTTGTGGAGGTCTGCAGTGTGGAGCTGTGTTGTGGAGGTCTGCAGTGTGGAGCTGTGTTGTGGAGGTCTGCAGTGTGGAGCTGTGTTGTGGAGGTCTGCAGTGTGGAGCTGTGTTGTGGAGGTCTGCAGTGTGGAGCTGTGTTGTGCATGGAGGTCTGCAGTGTGGAGCTGTGTTGTGGAGGTCTGCAGTGTGGAGCTGTGTTGTGGAGGTCTGCAGTGTGGAGCTGTGTTGTGGAGGTCTGCAGTGTGGAGCTGTGTTGTGGAGGTCTGCAGTGTGGAGCTGTGTTGTGGAGGTCTGCAGTGTGGAGCTGTGTTGTGGAGGTCTGCAGTGTGGAGCTGTGTTGTGGAGGTCTGCAGTGTGGAGCTGTGTTGTGGAGGTCTGCAGTGTGGAGCTGTGTTGTGCATGGAGGTCTGCAGTGTGGAGCTGTGTTGTGGAGGTCTGCAGTGTGGAGCTGTGTTGTGGAGGTCTGCAGTGTGGAGCTGTGTTGTGGAGGTCTGCAGTGTGGCGCTGTGTTGTGGAGGTCTGCAGTGTGGAGCTGTGTTGTGGAGGTCTGCAGTGTGGAGCTGTGTTGTGGAGGTCTGCAGTGTGGAGCTGTGTTGTGGAGGTCTGCAGTGTGGAGCTGTGTTGTGGAGGTCTGCAGTGTGGAGCTGTGTTGTGGAGGTCTGCAGTGTGGAGCTGTGTTGTGCATGAAGGTCTGCAGTGTGGAGCTGTGTTGTGCATGGAGGTCTGCAGTGTGGAGCTGTGTTGTGGAGGTCTGCAGTGTGGAGCTGTGTTGTGGAGGTCTGCAGTGTGGAGCTGTGTTGTGGAGGTCTGCAGTGTGGAGCTGTGTTGTGGAGGTCTGCAGTGTGGCGCTGTGTTGTGGAGGTCTGCAGTGTGGAGCTGTGTTGTGGAGGTCTGCAGTGTGGAGCTGTGTTGTGGAGGTCTGCAGTGTGGTGCTGTGTTGTGGAGGTCTGCAGTGTGGAGCTGTGTTGTGGAGGTCTGCAGTGTGGAGCTGTGTTGTGGAGGTCTGCAGTGTGGAGCTGTGTTGTGGAGGTCTGCAGTGTGGAGCTGTGTTGTGGAGGTCTGCAGTGTGGAGCTGTGTTGTGGAGGTCTGCAGTGTGGAGCTGTGTTGTGGAGGTCTGCAGTGTGGAGCTGTGTTGTGGAGGTCTGCAGTGTGGAGCTGTGTTGTGGAGGTCTGCAGTGTGGAGCTGTGTTGTGCATGGAGGTCTGCAGTGTGGAGCTGTGTTGTGGAGGTCTGCAGTGTGGAGCTGTGTTGTGGAGGTCTGCAGTGTGGAGCTGTGTTGTGGAGGTCTGCAGTGTGGAGCTGTGTTGTGGAGGTCTGCAGTGTGGAGCTGTGTTGTGGAGGTCTGCAGTGTGGAGCTGTGTTGTGGAGGTCTGCAGTGTGGAGCTGTGTTGTGGAGGTCTGCAGTGTGGAGCTGTGTTGTGCATGGAGGTCTGCAGTGTGGAGCTGTGTTGTGGAGGTCTGCAGTGTGGAGCTGTGTTGTGGAGGTCTGCAGTGTGGAGCTGTGTTGTGGAGGTCTGCAGTGTGGCGCTGTGTTGTGGAGGTCTGCAGTGTGGAGCTGTGTTGTGGAGGTCTGCAGTGTGGAGCTGTGTTGTGGAGGTCTGCAGTGTGGAGCTGTGTTGTGGAGGTCTGCAGTGTGGAGCTGTGTTGTGCATGAAGGTCTGCAGTGTGGAGCTGTGTTGTGCATGGAGGTCTGCAGTGTGGAGCTGTGTTGTGGAGGTCTGCAGTGTGGAGCTGTGTTGTGGAGGTCTGCAGTGTGGAGCTGTGTTGTGGAGGTCTGCAGTGTGGCGCTGTGTTGTGGAGGTCTGCAGTGTGGAGCTGTGTTGTGGAGGTCTGCAGTGTGGAGCTGTGTTGTGGAGGTCTGCAGTGTGGTGCTGTGTTGTGGAGGTCTGCAGTGTGGAGCTGTGTTGTGGAGGTCTGCAGTGTGGAGCTGTGTTGTGGAGGTCTGCAGTGTGGAGCTGTGTTGTGGAGGTCTGCAGTGTGGAGCTGTGTTGTGGAGGTCTGCAGTGTGGAGCTGTGTTGTGGAGGTCTGCAGTGTGGAGCTGTGTTGTGGAGGTCTGCAGTGTGGAGCTGTGTTGTGGAGGTCTGCAGTGTGGAGCTGTGTTGTGGAGGTCTGCAGTGTGGAGCTGTGTTGTGGAGGTCTGCAGTGCGTGCGTGCGTGCGTGCGTGCGTGCGTGCGTGCGTGCGTGCGTGCGTGCGTGCGTGCACGCGGAGGGAGTGAAACAGAACAGTCCAGGCTCTATGAAGAGGTAAATGTGTGTCAGATTCACCATAACAGAACGGTACCGGGGTGTGTGTGTGTGTGTGTGTGAGTCAGATTCACCGTAACAGAACGGTCCAGGGTGTGTGTGTGAGTCAGATTCACCGTAACAGAACGGTCCAGGGTGTGTGTGTGTGTGTGTGTGTGTGTGAGTCAGATTCACCGTAACAGAACGGTCCAGGGTCGACCAGGCTCTATGAAGAGGTAAACGTCTTGCTCTTTATAGGAGCGATTACCCCTGATCACTTCAGTGACACCCGACCTGACAATTATCATGTGTGATATCGCCCTGAAGCAGAGCTTGAAATTGATGTAAAGGTCACTGCCAAAAAGCCAGCGAGCCCTTCACTAAACCAAAGTGCTTTTCCTGTCCTCTCCTCTTCACTTGAAGGCACAGGGTTTACTCCCTGACAGTCTTTGACCAACGATGTACCGCTGTGTTAGTGGACTTCATTAAGGCTACATCTTTCTTTCTTTGGTCTGTTGGCCTAACAAGTAACCGGTGTTGTTTTGGGCAGCACATTTTGATTTTAGTTTTAGTCATAGACTCTTGAATAGCTTTACTTTAGTTTTAGTCACATTTTAGTCACCTGGAATGTTTTAGTGTTTAATCTAGTTTTAGTCGACTAAATACCATGAGATTTTAGTCGACTAAATCTACAGTTGATTCAGTCGAACAAAATGTATTTTGGTGGGCCTTGATGCCGTCATAATGACTGATTTTACACTTGCTGCGACACGCTGTGAGCTTGTAGATCGGCTATTTTCAGCATGCAACCAAGTATAAAATGACATACTGCAGGATCTCTTCTCCATTATTCCCTTCCTAACATTTTGGTCTAGTTTTTATTTGTTGACGAAATGTGAGTATATTTAGTCTTAGTTTTAGTCATCATAAGTTAGTTTTCATTTAGTTTCCATTTAGTTTTCGTCAGTGGAAAAAGGTAGTCGACGAACATTTTTAGTCATAGTTTTAGTCGACGATAAAAACACTGCAAGTAACAACTATAGCCATCACAGAGCAATCATCCATCCAGGCTATTACTGCGACTGTAGGTCACAGATTACTATGAAAACCGTCCATCAGTCGATCCGCCACGCCTCCATGTACAGTATGCTTGTCAGTTCATCACGCCTTGTGACACGTCACGTCACCATATATCGTTTTCATCCCGTCACACCTTGTGATATGATCCATATATGGCCGTCTCCATATATGAAGATCACGACTGATATATATATATATATACATGGAGAAGACTGGATTATCACCTAGATATACATTTGACCTCAAACCCATAGATATCCATATATGGAGCTGACCTGTTCTGAGTCTCTGACATTTCCATATGTTGATCCTTCCCCACCTCCTTCCTCTTCGATGTCTCCTTTTTGACTGATACCTGTCCATTTAAACTCTAGACGGGCCTGTTGACTGATACCTGTCCATTTAAACTCTAGACGGGCCTGTTGACTGATACCTGTCCATTTAAACTCTAGACGGGCCTGTTGACTGATACCTGTCCATTTAAACTCTAGACGGGCCTGTTGACTGATGCCTGTCCATTCAAACTCTAGACGGGCCTGTTGACTGATACCTGTCCATTCAAACTCTAGACGGGCCTGTTGACTGATACCTGTCCATTCAAACTCTAGACGGGCCTGTTGACTGATACCTGTCCATTTAAACTCTAGACGGGCCTGTTGACTGATACCTGTCCATTTAAACTCTAGACGGGCCTGTTGACTGATACCTGTCCATTTAAACTCTAGACGGGCCTTTTGACTGATACCTGTCCATTTAAACTCTAGACGGGCCTGCCCCAAAGTTATCAGTGCAGTCGTGCCCGGCAGCCGGCGAAAACAGTTCTCAACAGGCCCGAAAATTAAGGCAGGCCATACCTGGGCCCTCATCGAAATCCTGTACTGCCACCCTTAGATCTCCATATATGGAGCTGACCTGTTCTGACATTACATATGTTGATCTGACTTCATCAAACCCTGTACACTCAAGACACACTCCATATATGGCCAGTACAGAACTCATTCCATATGTTGATCTGACCCCCCCCCCATGCCAAAGTGCCAGCACTCGCCCGGCTGGCACGTTGCGTGTGTGTGTGTGTGTGTGTGTGTGTGTGTGTGTGTGTGTGACGTGTGTGCATGTGCACGTGTGTGTGTGTGTGTGTGTGTGTGCGCGCGCGCGTGTATGTATATATTAGTATGTATATATTGTAATAACCAACCCTTAATTATTATTCTTCGCCGGGCTGCAGAGCCTCATGGTCTGTTACATAAATGTGACCTTTGGTTCCAGTCAGGCTGTATTATTTATTAAACTGGCATGACTAAACCTCTACTGGGATATCAATGTGAAACAGCGTATACAGTAACGATGACAGCCGCCGTTGCTGTATTCGTATGTATTTCACATTAAAAAGCCGTTCATACAGTAAATACAGTAAAGCCATCAACCTTATTTTGCCCTCGTCTTGTTTTAAGTTGACTTTGCATATCTCACCGGTAGCTAATCAGAATGAACTTTAATACTTTTTGGGCGGGAACCCCTTTTGGTGTTTTATTTAAAGCATTATGTTATGCTTTAGCTGTTGAAAAATAGCAGATCTACAAGCTCATAGCGCGGCACCGAGTGCCGCGCTATGAGCTTGTAGGTCTGCTATTTTTGAAAAACCAAATCTTTGAATATATATTCTTTCAGAGCGAACGTTTTTAACTCAAATCTTTGCTTCTGGGGGGGGGTCCCTGGAACAACATATTTCCAGATGGGGGTCGGCGGCCATTTTCATATATTTGACTTGAAACTGTTTGAGAACCACTGACATGACATTAGAAACATGAGGTTTTTTAGAAAACTGTCAGGATTTAGAAGACATTTTGTAGAATCGTCCTCCGGTCTAAACGGGTTAAACGACTTGGGTATAACAGGTGCAAACGTTCGTATGGGCGATGACTAATAGGCTTAATTTGAATCTCAACCCACGAGGCAGCGCTGCAATAAAAATAAGCGTTAAGCTTTGGAGACTCGAGAGTGAAGTTGAAATGAAAGTCATTGAGAAGTACTTTGCGTCTTTCCTGACTGTCTGTCCTCAAAGTAAATTTTTCTTTCTTCAAGACTGTGACATTATAGCGCCAAGGGAGATTCTTACAGTATTATTCAAACTTTCTGCAGGTAGAAAAATAAATACCCCAGACAAATCTAATGTTAGAAGTGGTATCAGAAGCTGAGCGAAAGCCTCCCATCACAAGCCACCACATCGTAACACGTTATTTATTTTTACTTTTCTTTGTGGCATCAGTTTCTCTCCGTTCTTTTTGCCTCTCTTCCGTCGCAGCTTTCCCCCAGACGTGACATAAGCAGAAAAAGAGAGAGGTGGGGGGGGGGGGGGGGGGGGGTTATTAAATCATTCCTGTGAGCCCAAGACAGAGACGAGTACAGACGCCGCTCTCTTCCCTGAATCCATTGGAATTGATGCTACATGTCATTGTACCAAAAGTTTGACTGTCCAAGTTGCTCTGATTTATCGACATTTAGCCATAATACATCATCCACACATCACGTACAGCCCGTACGTGCGCTTTTCATTAGAGTGACAAATTATTGCCGAAGAGCTTCTGTTCCTGAACACCGGGTACCCGCCGCGCACGCACACACCTCAACGCAGTCACACACGTGCGGAGGAGAGGAAATGTATAATAGCTGAAACCCCTCTTGTTAAAATGCTGTGCAGAAGGAGGCTCCTGAGAGTTAAAGGCCAATCAGTGGTCTGGTTATTAGGGGGTGATGTGTGTGACTGGACTGGCCAATCAGTGGTCTGGTTATTAGGGGGTGATGTGTGTGACTGGACTGGCCAATCAGTGGTCTGGTTATTAGGGGGTGATGTGTGTGACTGGACTAGGTGTACTAGTAGACTTGGTACTCATGTCTGCTGCCCTGAGTGCCCTCTGACCACTGGTGTCACAGCCTCTCCTTGTCCACCATCACTTGATTGGTCGGTTGGGTATTTAACTGCTGTTGTAGATACCAGGCGTATCCAGATGGACAAGTGTACCTTGACCTGCCTTTGTCTGTCTGTAGTCACCGTGTTAGTGCACCGCACACACACACACACACACACACACACACACACACACACACACACACACACACACACACACACACACACACACACCACACACATGCACATGTTTGTGTGTGCATCATCATCCATGCTAGGAACAGATGGAGCAAGAGGTCACCTTAACAAAGAGGTGAGTGTAATTAGGTTCTCCTCCCTGTGCAGTGAGACCTGTGGAATAGTAATCAAGGATGGGGGAAGCAACGACCAGGGATGAGTCCCTATTGCGCCCACAGCACCATACACACACACCACTGACACAAAGTAGATCAGGGGTGGGAAACTTTGACGTTGGAGAGGGCCACTATATTTCCATACTCACTCCCTAGGGCCATATATTACTGTCGTAGCAAAAATAGCCGATCTACAAGCTCAAAATGCGTCACAACGCGACGCATTTTAGATCGGCTATTTTTGCTATATTCGAATCGGAATCTTGAACTTTTGCTATTTTTTAATTGGAATCCTGAAAATTAACATTTTCATGTAATTTCAAATGCCTTTAATTGTACTTGTGTTGAGCAATTGAGATACTAATTTAGACTGAAGTAATTAAAGCGGGTCATGTTTGCTTGTTGTGGAAAGCTGAAACCAATATTATATCAGCGTTCTGACATTAACCTGAGGGCCACATTAAGTGAAGGTGAAAGCTGGCGGCCCCCTGAAGTAGACAATGATATCATGTGTTCTATTTCTGGCTGGGCCGCAATAGGGTCTACAGCCCTTGGTTCTAGTTAGCCCGGATGATCTAATTATCTTTGCCATCCATGATAGCCTGGCTCCAGCCCCTAAATCGCTAGCCACATTAAAAAATTATGTTCAGGCGATTTAGGGTCTGGTGACGCTCCCGAAGGAGGTCTCAGACTCGGTTGGAAATCCAACTGACGAATCAGCGTCGTTTCAACTCGATGACGTCAAACAACAGTGCCGTCCAGACACAAACAAACATGGCTGCCCCCACTGCGGTAACTCACGACCGTATCAATCTGGCTATTAAATCGACGTATGATAAATAGTTTATTTTAAGACACGAGAGGTTTTATAAACATCATCTTCCGACATATTTTACCGCTTTTGTTTACATACTACTAGCGCTCGTTGGCTGTGTTTGTTTGGTTAGCAAACGGGTTAGCCATAGCCACATGATTGACACAATGCCATCTGCTTTCCTACTATTCTGATTGGTTGGTATGAACCAATCACCGAAGACTGCCTCTTTGACAACGCCCATCCCAGAAACAGTTGTAGTAGGGAGGGCGTTCAGACTGAATAATGGAGTGAAACGAAATGAAAATCCAGGCTGAGTGTCAGGCTACATCCATGAAGCTTTCAGGAGGTTCCTCTTCCATTCATCACCATTCTATCATCTCAGAAATGTTTGACATCTGAAACACTCCTTGGGCTAAAAAACGTCCATAGCCGTCATGACAAATGTGATGAGGTCAGCACATTTTGGGGACATTTGGGCAAGTGGCTATGGCCAAATGTAGTCCAAGGAATGTTTTCCATGCCAAACTAATGCTTGGAATGGATTCAGAATCATGAAAAAACCCTAGTTTGACACGTCACATGCTAATGAAATTTAGAAAATATTGCCTTATAATAGGTTATCAATAGGGCCATCTTGGATTAAGGCAAATTTAGGGTATTTACAGTGAGCAGATTAGGGTAGATGTTTTTATCCTGGCTAGTAGACCTAATGTCCTGTCAGAATCAAACAAAATAATCCAATTTTGTCCAACCTGAGAGGATTTCTTTACTTTATTTACTGGACTATTTATATTGACGAAAGCACTGGCATTGAACAAGCTCCTTAGCCTGTGTGGGAAGTACCTCTCGTGGACCTGTGGAGCTCATGTATGCTAAGAGGGAAATGTACTTGATATTATAAATGTCCTGCTGGCCTTTGAGCCACGGGGGCCAGCCGACTGTACCGTTCCACTGGACATAAGACTCATTGATACTCACTTTGAGCCACGGGGGCCAGCCGACTGTACCGTTCCACTGGACATAATACTCATTGCAAGAGTTTCAAGTTGTCCTACTTATCTTGTGGCCTGCATGTGGTCACAGTTTGCAAAAGGCAATATATGTTTTTGGGCTTGGTTTTGATGGATTGGACTGTATATTCAGTATTATTATTGCCATTGGATATAGTGTTATTACTTGTGCAAGCAGAGCGCACAAGTACGTCGCTCGGCCAATCGGGGACCAAGAACAGCGATCGGCTGGGTATGTGTCGGTGTACTCCACCGGGCAATGGGGGACCACTGACCACTGCTGTGTTTCAGACCTTGACAGACAGACCTGGGACTCTGAGCAGCAGACGTACCCAGACAGACAGCAGAGAGCTCAAGACTCAGAGCAGCAGACGTACCCAGACAGACAGCAGAGAGCTCTAGGACTCAGAGCATTGAGAGCTCTAGGACTCAGAGCAGCAGTCGTACACAGACAGACAGCAGAGAGCTCTAGGACTCAGAGCAGCAGACGTACACAGACAGACAGCAGAGAGCTCTAGGACTCAGAGCATTGAGAGCTCTAGGACTCAGAGCAGCAGTCGTACCAGCAGTGGTGAGCGCACCTCATGGCGCGCTCTGCTTGCGCACAAGTAGGCCATGCATGGCCTACTTGTGCGCAATGCACAAGTTGGCAGTTCGACAGAGTGCATTTCTAGTTAGTAGTACTGCAGTAGTACTGTAGTAGTATTAGCATATTATCTGAGCTGGCAACACTGAACGGTACACCATCCATCCATCCATCTTCAACCGCTTATCCGTTGTCGGGTCGCGGGGGCAACAGCTCCACCAGAGAGCTCCAGACTTCCCTCTCCAGAGCAACATTAGAGACTTCCTCCTGGGGGATCCCGAGACGTAGGTTTTGACCTTGTCTTGTTTCTTTCTTCTTTTTTTTCCCTTTTTTCCTTTCCCATGGGAAAGGACACATGGGAGAAATACCATGAAGTGTGGGAAAGAGCAGATCAATGGCTACATGTACATGTATGTGTCTCTGCACAAGTCAAGGCTTGAATACCTAATGTGTAATGGTTTTTAAAGAACTTGCAATGTGCTGCTATACTGTATATGGAGTCCTGGCATGTAGAAGAAACAGACAATAATACAGTGTGGAATGGAATGCTATGAGAGAATGAAAAGCTGTGGGGATACAGTACATAATAATACGCTATTCGCATGAGTGGTTGTGAGAGGTCAAGGTTATGGGTGACTGTACAAAGTACATACACAAGTTCCACGCTGTATATTACTCCGCTGTGCACACTCAGTCAGAGAAGGAAAACAGATGATAGTGTAACACCTCTGCACCGTGTGTGTCTCCCCCCCCCCCCCCCCCCCCCCACTGTCGTACTGCAGCCCCCCATTTCCAGCCAAGTCCTAAGCCGATCAAGCCCCTCAGATATCCACTCTTAGCAGGATTATGAGGGAGCCGGGCAGTAATGGAGGCTACGGTGGTGAAATAGGAAGCGGTGTTCAGCATGTCAGGCCAAAAGGCCCCTAATCAGCCCATTCAGACGGGCTCAGAGAGCCCAGAGTTCTGCAGGTGAGCTGCTAATCTGTGATCGCTATTCAACCTTCCTACTGACTGACTGACTGAGAACCCCCTCTCTCCTCTCCTCTCCTCCCCGTCCGTCCGGCCCCCTATATACCTCCTCCTCTCCCATTGCATACCGTACGTCTCCCCCGCCAATGGAGGCTTCATTTCAGCCGCTAAACAGGGGAGGAGGATCGGTGTCCATGAAAAAGATTCAGACTTCATGGGGCTCTTATATGCATTGGATCCAGTTAACCCATGTTGGGCGGGAACCCCCTTTTTGGTGTTTTAAGCATTCTGCTATTGAAAAATAGCAGATCTACAAGCTCATAGCGCGGCACCGAGTGCCGCGCTACGAGCTTGTAGGTCTGCTATTTTTTGAAAATGTGGTGCAAATCTTTGAATATATATTTCAGAGCGAACATTTTTAACTGAAATATTTGCTTCCGGGGGGTCCCTGGAACATCATATTTTGAGATGGGGGGGGTCCGTGGCCCAATAGAGATAATTCTGGGGGTCCTTGACATGAAAAAGGTTGAGCACCACTGACATAGAAACATGGGTTTTTCAGAAAAATGAAATTTAGAAGCCTTTTTTTAATCGACTTCAGTCCGAAATGGGTTAATAATGCAGTGGGAAATGAAGCCATTTTCACCACAGCTTTGTGTTAATTACATTTTACACCAGCCTTATCGCCCCAGCCACACACACACGCATCCACGCCGTCCTTCCACATCAGCGCTGCCAGCAGTCGCATCACATGACCACCAGGGAGGAGGAAGAACTATGGAGCTATCAACAGCAGCGTCTCTGCTTGTGGGAGGAGAGGGTTACTTCTAGCTGCTCTGTATACCTTCACAACGTCTATGTCTGCACTGTCAAATTACTGTTCATTTTACTGTGAGATTGCACACTTGTTCACGTGTTCACCTATGTGGTCATGAGCACCAGTATATGACTATTAGTACCAGTAGGGGCGCTGTTTGCCAGAAACAGAGAGAGATAGATAGTATTAGTGCTGCACTGTTGCCTGCTAATGAGAGAGAGGAGAGGAGGGGGGAGAGGGGAGTTGCACCACTCAGTTCACACGGGTGTGATTCTTTTTTTATTATGGGACCATTTTTGTTCAATAAATGGGTAAATTAGGTGCAGTACTTAGTTTAGACAGTATTTGGTTAAGACTAGTCATTGGTTAGACCAGTCATTAGTCATACAACTACAACCTATCTCAAACCCTCACCCTAAACCTAACCTCCCACAGGGCAGCACACCTAAACCTAACCTTAACCCATGTCTAACCAATGACTAGTCTAAACTAAGTATGCACCCTAAACCCTCATCCTAAACCTAACCTCCCACGGGGCAGCACACCTAAACCTAACCTTAACCCATGTCTAACCAATGACTAGTCTAAACTAAGTATGGACCCTAAACCCTCACCCTAAACCTAACCTCCCACGGGGCAGCACACCTAAACCTAACCTTAACCCATGTCTAACCAATGACTAGTCTAAACTAAGTATGGACCCTAAACCCTCACCCTAAACCTAACCTCCCACGGGGCAGCACACCTAAACCTAACCTTAACACATGTCTAACCAATGACTAGTCTAAACTAAGTATGGACCCTAAACCCTCACCCTAAACCTAACCTCCCACGGGGCAGCACACCTAAACCTAACCTTAACACATGTCTAACCAATGACTAGTCTAAACTAAGTATGCACCCTAAACCCTCACCCTAAACCTAACCTCCCACGGGGCAGCACACCTAAACCTAACCTTAACCCATGTCTAACCAATAACCAAGTATGCACCCCTGTAATAAATTAATAAGGAGGATTTTACTGCGTTGAAACAGACCTTTGGCAAAGGAACATGGATATGAAAACGGGGGCTGTCTTCAATCCTCGCTGGTATTACTTCTTTTCCTTTTTTTTTTCTTTCTTCTTTCTGAATCCCATTGTTCCCTGTTTATCTTTCCAGTGGGCTGGCTGACACGGTATGAGCTTTAGGCTAATGTTTGTGCCTGGTCGTGCTGTGGGCCTCAGCAGAAAGAGAGCCTCATCCCTGAGCTGATCTGTTGCTATGGTTACCACTGTGCTGTCTTGACTCAGAAGGTAGAGTGGAGAATGTTTGGTACGGCGGTATCGGAAGCGATGAGAGACGAAGAGAGGGAATATGTGGTTTAGGATTCAACTCGCCTCCTCCCTCCTCCCACCGATCCACACAAACAGCCTGGGTATCTAGCCCATTCTGACCTGAGATCAGAATCGTCAGATTCTAAAAACGTCTTCTACATCCTGACTGTTTTCTGAAAAAGCTATGTTTCTATGTCAAGCCCAACACACACCGGGTGTGCAGCGACGCGGCAACGCCTGGAAAATAGAACAGTGGCGTATCGGAGCGTCAGGCGAGGTGTGAACGCGCGTCGGAAGCCGCCGGTGTGGGATAGGTTCAATGAAAATAACAGAGGCGGCTGTTTTGACGCGCAGCGTTCTCAGACAGTGTGTGTAGGGCTACTGCACAGTCGTTCTTCGATTTTTCAAAAATAGCAGACCTACAAGATTGTAGATCTTCTATTTTTCAATAGCTAAAGCATAATATGCTAATGCTAACACCAAAAAAGGGGTTTCCGCCCAAAATGGGCTAGGCTGGCGTCTTTGTCCCTAAACACCCCGTCCTCAGACAAGAATAGGAATGAAACAGTTTGAACACGATAGTTACGTCCACTGATAATAAACCCCCCCTCAATATAGTCTAGTCTGCAGTGATAAAAATAATTGCATTCTTCCAAACTGAACTAGTGTTTTCCGCTGTGAACTGAACTCTCCTCTTATGTCTTCCCTCTGAGCCTGTGGCTGTGAGCTCAGCGTGAAGCGTCTCCTCACCACCGCGGAGCAGGAAGGCCAGCCCTTAGGCAGTGGGATTGTGTTTGATGCCCAGATCCCCCTCTGAGAGAGGGGATCGGACTCGGCTCATCTAGCTCTCATACCACCCTTTAACACGTTTAGGCCTGACGTCGAAAAAAAAAAAAGAAAAAAAAGTTTGCTCTGAAAGAATATATATTCAATGATTTTGGTCGCATTTTCATGATTTTTTAAAAAATATCAGACCTACAAGCTCGTAGCGCGCCACTCGGTGGCGCGCTATGAGCTTGTAGATCTGATATTTTTAAATAGCTAAAGTATAACATAATGCTTACTTGCTTAGTTAAAACACCAAAAGGGGTTCTCGTTCAGAATGGGTTAACACGTTTAGACCTAAGTTCGATTCTACAAATGGCTTCTGAATCGGTGGTTCTCAAAATATTTCATATCAAGGACCCCCAAAATTGTATGTAATTGGCCGCCGACCCCCCCATCTGAAAATATGTTGTTCCAGGGACCCCCACCCCAGAAGCAAAGATTTGAGTTAAAAAACGCTTGCTCTGAAAGAATATATATATATATATATTCAAAGATTTGCGACACATTTTAACGATTTTTTCAATAGCAAAAGTGTGACTTGAAACACCAAGAGGGGTTCCCGCCCAGAATGGATTAATACAGTACATACACTCACTCAGTTGCACATTTAGCCCCTATATGGACACACATGTCTACTCACGTGCACACACATCAATGGACATACATGTCTACTCACGTGCACACACATCAATGGCCTTGTGGCACAGAGCCATATGGGTGTACAGTATACCTGGCCTCTGGGCTAAAGAGATTTCATTAGCCTGGCACTAGCTGTGATCATCGTCCTCGGGAGTATAAATTAAAAAAAAAAACATCTCAACTTCCAAGTGATCGTATGAAGATGTACTCACTAATCACTATTGGTACTGGCTGTGGAATACATGAGAACTTAACGAGCATGTGATTTTTCGTTGTTATTCAAGGCAAAGAGGAACTACTGTATAGGTCGTGTCTGTGAAGGTTTTGGACTTCTAGAATACTGTCTGTGCAGGTGAAAGACCCTTTGCTCAAATTGAAAACCTCCTATAGGATACATCAAGATACAAAAAAAATGCTGCAATACCGCAGGCTTTTTTGTACTTTTTCTGTGCGAGTACACGTGCATGCGTGTGTGTGTGCGAGCGTACCGTATGTGTGTGTGTGTGTGTGTGTGTGTGTGAGCCTGCCAGCATCAGTTTTGTGTGACACACCCTGCCTATTTGTACAGTACATGACTGTGCATTGTGTGCAACTTTTTCACTGAGGTTTAAAAAGCCTGGAGTGGAGCACACTCTGTAATAACCATGCTTGGCATTTCCCTTTTTCCTTCCAGCCTGTAGAGAGTACAGTAGCAGATGCTTTCCATTCCAGTTGAACCCATTAAGGTCTTCTACACGGCTGTCTGCCCTGCCCTGTCTTTTGGGCTGTGCCCTTCTGAGTGACCAAACTGTCTGCTGTTTAGCATCACAATGCTCCAGACTCCAGGGCAGAGAGCTAGTAAAGGTTAAGGTGGCTCTCCACCAGATGTTTTCAGACTACTGTAGAGGCTATGCATGTGGCATAATGCATAGCCTGGGCGGCGGTGACTCGAGTTCGAACCCTGTGGGCTCCCCCAGAGTTAGCGTCGAAGTGTCCTTGAGCAAGACACTGAACCCCTAATTGCTCCTGATGTGCTGCTTGGTGCCTTGCATGGTTTCCGCTGCCACCTGTGTATGAATGGGTGTGTGAATGGGTGAATGTAATGCACAATCTATGTAAAGCGCCTTGGATAAAGGCGCTATATAAATGCACCATTTACCATTCATCATCATACCTGGAAGTTATGCTGGAATGTCTACTGAGTGGCAAAACAACTACAACTAATACTACGTTCTGTGCTCCAACGCTCCATATTATGCTGCACAATGTTTTGTAGACTGGCAGTAATTATGGTCCGACTGCTTCCCTACAACTTACGACCCGACACGACAGCATGTACAGTACACGGCATGTACACGGCATGTACACGGCATGTACACGGCATGTACATCGAATGTACACTGCATGTACACGGCATGTACACGGCATGTACATCGAATGTACACTGCATGTACACGGCATGTACATCGAATGTACACGGCATGTACATCGAATGTACACCGCATGTACACGGCATGTACATCGAAGGTACACGGCATGTACATCGAATGTACACCGCATGTACACGGCATGTACATCGAATGTACACCGTATGTACACGGCATGTACATCGAATGTACACGGCATGTACATCGAATGTACACGGCATGTACATCGAATGTACACCGCATGTACACGGCATGTACATTGAATGTACACCGTATGTACACGGCATGTACATCGAATGTACACAGCATGTACACGGCATGTACATCGAATGTACACGGCATGTACATCGAATGTACACGGCATGTACATTGAATGTACACCGCATGTACACGGCATGTACATCGAATGTACACCGCATGTACCCAACAGATTTCCATCCACAGGCACTTTCCAGCGCTTTATCGCTATTGTCGGTGTGGTGAAGAGCTACTGTACCTTTTCTGAGTACACAGAACAATCCTCCGTATTAATTCAACTCAGAGCTTTACAAATGCATAAATTAACACTGAGGGAATTTTACTTTATTTTAAAACTAGGCCAAAGCAAATAATAATATTGGCTTTTTAACAGTGTTTATTCTGACAATGAGGAGTACGTCTCAGTGATTCCAATTATTGTTGGAGACGGCCTTCATGTCTTAAGAGTGTGGACAATCTCTTTGACTCGTATATGTACAGTATGTGGTTCTCTGCCAAATGTACGCAGTATATTCTGCATATTTGATCATGTTCTGGTCCCATGTGCTACGATCTGGTCTGTTTGATAAATTACTTTGACAGCGTACTGTTTCAGTACAGTAGATGCATCCATAGTTTGAGTTTTGGGAGTTAAGTATACTTTAAATATAATAATTAGGGCAAGCAAACTGTATTAAGTATGCTTTAAATATAATATTTAGGGCAAGCAAACTGTATTAAGTATGCTTTAAATATAATATTTAGGGCAAGCAAACTGTATTAACTTAATGTGTTCAAATAGCATTAAAGTTTTGCTCAAATGGAATGTTTCCCGATGCTTATTATTGGAAACAAAGTGACTTTCCATGTGTCTATTTTAGTTTAGTCATAGTCTGTGGAATTAAACTTTAGTTTTAGTCATATTTTAGTCACCTGGAATGTTTTAGTGATGGTCTAGTTTTAGTCGACTAAATATCACAAGATTTTAGTCGACTAAATTTGCAGTTCATTTAGTCGATTAAAATGTATTTTGGCGGGCCTTGATGCCGTCGTAATGGCAAATTTTACACTTGTTGAAAATAGCCGATCTATAAGCTCACAATGCGTCGCAGCGCGACGTGCTGTGAGCTTGTAGATCTGCTATTTTCAGCATGCAACCAAGTGTAAAATGACTTACTGGATCATACTGGATCTCTTGTCCACTAGTCCCTTCCGAACACTAGTTTTTATCTGTTGACAAAATTGTCAATACATTTAGTCTTAGGGCCGATTCATACTCCTATTTCAGTAGCACCGAAGAGGCGACTTTAGCACGGTACCCGCCCCCCCGAACCTCAAATGACGTCACATTGTAGGCTCTATAGAGCCAAACCCACTTTTATTCGGCTCTAAAATAGGAGTATGAATCGGCCCTTAGTTTTAGCCATCATAGCTTAGTTTTCATTTAGTTTCCGTTAGTGAAAAAAGGTAGTCGACGAACATTTTTCGTCTTAGTTTTAGTCGACAAAAACAACACTGGTGTACACTGATGCCCCATTTTCACTTAGCTGAAATGCATGCCATGCAGCGGCTACAGTACTGTATGTGTGATTACCATGTACAGTTTGTGTGATTACCATGTACTGTATGTGTGATTACCATGTACAGTATGTGTGATTACCATGTACAGTTTGTGTGATTACCATGTACAGTATGTGTGATTACCATGTACAGTATGTGTGATTACCATGTACAGTATGTGTGATTACCATGTACTGTATGTGTGATTACCATGTACAGTTTGTGCGATTACCATGTACAGTATGTGTGATTACCATGTACTGTTTGTGTGATTACCATGTACTGTATGTGTGATTACCATGTACAGTATGTGTGAGTACCATGTACAGTATGTGTGAGTACCATGTACAGTATGTGTGATTACCATGTACAGTATGTGTGAGTACCATGTACAGTATGTGTGAGTACCATGTACAGTATGTGTGATTACCATGTACAGTATGTGTGATTACCATGTACTGTATGTGTGATTACCATGTACAGTTTGTGCGATTACCATGTACAGTATGTGTGATTACCATGTACTGTTTGTGTGATTACCATGTACTGTATGTGTGATTACCATGTACAGTATGTGTGAGTACCATGTACAGTATGTGTGAGTACCATGTACAGTATGTGTGATTACCATGTACAGTATGTGTGAGTACCATGTACAGTATGTGTGAGTACCATGTACAGTATGTGTGATTACCATGTACAGTATGTGTGAGTACCATGTACAGTTTGTGTGATTACCATGTACAGTATGTGTGAGTACCATGTACAGTTTGTGTGATTACCATGTACAGTTTGTGTGATTACCATGTACAGTATGTGTGAGTACCATGTACAGTTTGTGTGATTACCATGTACAGTATGTGTGAGTACCATGTACAGTTTGTGTGATTACCATGTACAGTATGTGTGAGTACCATGTACAGTATGTGTGATTACCATGTACAGTATGTGTGAGTACCATGTACAGTATGTGTGAGTACCATGTACAGTATGTGTGAGTACCATGTACAGTATGTGTGAGTACCATGTACAGTTTGTGTGATTACCATGTACAGTATGTGTGAGTACCATGTACAGTTTGTGTGATTACCATGTACAGTATGTGTGAGTACCATGTACAGTTTGTGTGATTACCATGTACAGTATGTGTGAGTACCATGTACAGTATGTGTGATTACCATGTACAGTATGTGTGATTACCATGTACAGTATGTGTGATTACCATGTACAGTTTGTGTGATTACCATGTACAGTATGTGTGAGTACCATGTACAGTTTGTGTGATTACCATGTACAGTATGTGTGATTACCATGTACAGTATGTGTGATTACCATGTACAGTATGTGTGATTACCATGTCATGTGAAAACGTGTGAGGATAGTGTATGGCGGCTTATTCGTTGTTGGCAAAAATGACAGGAAGCTTCAGTCTTTGTCGCGGCTTTGATAATAGTGGCACACGTTGGTTCCCTTTGTGCGAACACAAAACGCTCCTACAGTATACCGACTGTATAACGATTCACTCACGAAGAGAGAGATACTGTATGTACATCACGCGTGGTTACAGTAGGCGACCAGAGCTTTATAGCGAGCGAGAGAGTGTGCTTTATTTGGTCGAGTGAGCTTTGGTTTTAGCAAGAGAGAGACCGCTGTTGCTATTATTAGAAATTGCAATGACACAATAACGGCAAAATATTCACAGATTTCTTTGTATCCTGACATGGATGAGTGTAGAGGGCATCCGGGGCGGAGTGGGTAGTGAGTCTGTGGAGCTATCAGAAGGTCACCGATTGCTCTAGTCTTTATGTTGAAGTGTCTCTGAGCAATAAGACACTTAACATATCAATGGCACTTCTCCGCTGCTCATGATAGGACGGGGTTAAATGCAGGGCACAAAGTTCACTTATGTTCAAATGTACATTGACAAATAGATCCCTTATGAGCCGACGTTACACTGATATCAGACACACACTCATGAGCCATGTGTGAAAAATGCATTCGGTCAAACTTGCGTCTGCGGTTTTACATTACCTCCCAGTGTTTAGGAACATGCGTTCCATGCAACAGGCTGCACATGACGGGCGTTGAATGAACCCAAACTAGTGCTCCTCAGCTTCGGGAATCTGTTGGGATTTGATATGTCTCCAGTCTCAATATTGTTAAACAAATCATTGGTCTGTACAGCAAAAACAACGTAAGTGCCCTCTTTCCTTCCTTCCTTTCTGTACATGATGTAACAATCTGAATTATATGATGATCCTTCTTCCACCTGGATCACCTTTGAGTGATTATTTTATTCTTAAAATATCTTTAGCCTCCAGAGTCGGAGCTCCACAGTGTGATGGGAACATCTATTAGGGGTCTGTTAATCCACACAGACCTCACCACGCGTCTAATGAGGGGACAAATGAAGGGGACATTTAAAAGTGTTCTGAAATCGGGGCAAATTAATTAGCCTTGTATGGAGTCTGAACAGAGTGAGAGACGAGGCTGGAATGATTAACACATTCATCAGGAATATAATTGACGGAAGTGAACAAATAAGAAATGATGCAATATATAGAAAACACTTTCACACAATTGATGGCATCAGACCATGTCACTTTCAATTAAATGGAAACTCATTAATTAATCTTGCCCAGTATCGTCATATTGCTTTTGTTTCTGGGCCTCGGCATCTGTTTGTTCTTAGCCATGATTTGCGTAAATCCTGATTATTCTCCATGATGATAATGTAATTAGTCTGGCTAGTTTGAATGGTAATTATGATTCAAGACAAAGAGGGGAGAAGCTGTGTGTGTAAATATTGTGCCGGTGATAGTTGTGGCTTTGGGGTGTTGTATAATGCTTGCACACGCACACACACGCACGCACACACACACACACACACACACACGCAAGGCACACGTACAACCTCTCATTATGCACGCAGCAACCTCTCTAGGCATCCCACACCTACAATATTTGTTTTCATATGAAAATTTTCACACAGCACGTAACCTATACAGAATATTATTGGCCTCTGTTATTACCGTGAGTTCTACTGAATTCATCTCTCAGTGCTAGCAAGTATTTGTGTAGCTCATTGTTGTTCTGAGGACTCGGGCGGGAGAGTATTAGTGTTTTCACAAGTTTGCTTCTTTGTTCAGCTCGACATCGGCATACCATCGGCTGATAATATGCAAATTGGTGGTGTCAAATATGAGTGTCTCCTGCTGTTGAGCAGCTCTCCGACCTGTCAGAGCATCTGTGAGGTGTGACGTCACTTTCTGATAGGTTGTAGAATGTAGCTCATTGTTGTCCAGTCAGTGTCCAGTCAGCCCTGAGCACTGTGGTGCCCTGGTGCATTATGGCCTAATGCTTATTGCTTATCAAACTCTGGGGTCCTTGAATTGACAAAGGTTGAGAATCAGTGATGTAAAGTACGCTTACACTGTACATTACTTGTAGAAGTTGTGGTCAAAGATCTTGTATACAGATTTATTTAACTGTATAGTAGTCGATCTCTATACTCTGTAAAAATTAAGACAGAGAGACGGTGTAGGACCTTCTAGCAGTTAATTTCGTTTTATTAATCACATGGCTTGTAGCCCATGTTTTGTAATGGCATCATCATGCTATTATGCCCGTGGATATACAGAGTGAACTTAACAATTCATATGATAATACCTTTTATATATATAATCACCAACATGAATTATGTTTGTTATTTAATATTTACAGCTATAGGTAGAGTAGTGGGCCACTGGGGCGACCGTATCTGTTACCGATTGGACTACAATGCAGAGATGTTGAACAGGTATAGAAAAGAGAAACGTTAACCGGACCGTCTGTGTTGTCCTGGTGACTAACACAATGGTGAAAGTGTTAACCTGGCCAGCCTATAGCCTGTCTGTGGGTTTAGACATAATGAAGAAGGCTTATCCATCCAGGCAGATTCTCAGAGAAAAGAGCTTTGGCTGCCTATAACTCATCTATCAGCCTCTCCAGTGGGCTGGGGGGGGGGGGGGGGGGGGGGTGAAGCTGGCAGGGAGTTTGGGCTGCAGTAGAGAGAGGAGGGGGGGGACTAGATTTATCAGTGTGTTGAGTGATTATACAAAGCTCCTCCGTGTGAGAGAAAACAGTCACAACTAACCCATTTTGACCTGGGAACGATTCTACAAAATGTCTTGTAAATCCTGACCGTTTTCTGAAATACCCTATGTCAGTCGTTCTCAAACATTTCCATGTCAAGGACCCCCAAAATTGTAATGTAATTGGCCGCCGAACCCCCCCCCCCCATCCGAAAATATGTTGTTCCAGAGACCCCCCCCCCCCCCAGAAGCATATTATTCAAAGATTTGCACCACCATTTTCACGATCTTTCAAAAATAGCAGACCTATACAAGCTCATAGCGATCTGCTATTTTTCAATAGCGAAAACATAACATAATGCTTAAAACACCAAAAGGGGGTTCCCGCCCAGAAGGGGCTAAAGAATGGCCACAGCCCACGTACCGTACCGTACGGTAAGGTACATCCGTTCCTAGAACACACAGAGGGTGTACAGTCTGTGGACATGTGTGACAAAACGCTGACAAATGTATGCGACGACACGCGGTGGATAAATGACTCCTGCATTGTGTAGAGTAGAGCTTGAATTGAGAACGCTGTGAGAACTTCGGGAGGGGGTTCTTCTCGTTATTCTCTTCATCTCTCTGGAAATTAATGAGTAGCCATTAGTTCTCACTTTGTTTTTCCCTCATATTCCGGCTAATTACCATAAATGTTGTCCTCCTCCCTCCCGGCGTGTCGCATCCGAGTAAAGTCCTCCTGGCGTGTCACTCTGTGTCGTGTCGCATCCGAGTAAAGTCCTCCCGGCGTGTCACTCTCTGTCGTCGTGTTGCATTCGACTAGATCTCGGTAGCGGAAGAGAAAAGACAAATTGAGCACTTTTTTACACTGAAACCCTCTCTGAAAGGATAATTACCTGTCTCAGGTGTTACAGAGGGGGACGTGATGGGCGCCAAAATAGATCAGGGGAAGAGAGAAGTCTCTGATCTTCTCCTGGCAGTGCACTAGCACATTTAGACCGACCGGGACACGACCATTCTACAAAATAATGTCTTCTAAATCCTGACAGTTTTCTGAAAAAAATGTCAGTGGTTCTCAAACTATTTCATGTCATGGATTCCAGAAATTATGTGAAATTGGCCGCCGACTCCCCCCCCCCCCCCCCCCCCCCCATCTGAAAATATGTTGTTCCAGGGACCTTCCCAGAAGCAAAGATTTGAGTTAAAAACGTTCGCTCTCAGAATATACATTCAAGGATTTGCACCACGTTTTCACGATTTTTCAATAATAGCAGACCTACAAGTTCATAGCGCGGCACTCGGTGCCATACTATGAGCTTGTAGATCTGCTATTTTTTTCAATAGCTAAATTATGCTGAAAACACCAAAAGGGGTTCCCGCCCAAAATGGGCTAGAATCAAATAATGAAGCACTTATGTTGAACCGCTATGCTTTTCATGTGCAGATTCTACTTTGTAAATTGACAGTTTCACGACGACTGTTTGGATGGCTTTGCTTTGGCACTCACATCTGTCACTTTAGTAGAAGTAAGTTAATATTATGTATCTCTTTTTTTTGTATCAATTCCCACGACTGGAAAAATTCTAATTCTAATGAATGAGGGTAAAATCATTGACATCCCCCTTTAGTAGGCTTAACCCATTCTGGGCGGGAACCCCTTTTGGTGTTTTAAACATTATGTTATAATTTAGCTATTGAAAAATAGCAGATTTACAAGCTCATAGCGCGCCACTGAGTGACGCGCTACAAGCTTGTAGGTCTGCTATTTTTGAAAAGTCGTGAAAATGTGGTGCAAATCTTTGAATATATATTCTTTCAGAGCGAACATTTTTAACTAAAATATTGGCTTCTGGGGGGGTCCCTGGAACTACATATTTTGAGATGGGGGTCCGTGGCCCAATACAGATAATTCTGGGGGTCCTTGACATGAAAAAGGTTGAGCACAACTGACATAGAAACATGTTTTTTTCTGAAAACAATTAGGATTTAGGTCAGTCCAAAATGTGTTAAATGCCCTGTTGAAATATACAAACAGCGCTGAGTAAACAACAACAAAAACAACATGAAAGGAGGAGACACAGGAACTCATCAGCCTCTCCCCCATAAACCCCGTCTAATTGGCATCCAGCCGCGCACACAGAGATGCCAGAGAGAGAGAGAGTATACTGTATGACTTACTGTTAGTATGTCCTGCCTGCTCCTTATTTGAGTGTTTCGAATAATAGGGAGCAGTACTGTATATTTGAACCGTTACACCTCCATCTCAGTCTTCTGAAACTGCTAAGACATTGCATGGCATCTGCTCTGATTTAACAAAAAATAAAATCAAAGACATCGCCATGCACTGAGAGAGGAAACCTTGACCGAACACGACTCGCTCACGGTATAACAAAATGAACTCAAATCAACTTCTATAGACCGATTCATCACGCTCATAGTCATAATAAATAAAAAGGAAAAATGTTTCCCTAAGTCTCAGTCTATAGACGTTTTCACTTCATACAGTGAGCGAGTCGTGTTCGGTCAGGTTTTCCTCTATGTTTTTGAGACCACTGCTCCTGTAGTTAAGTTTGAAAAAAAGGACCGTTTTCTCAGTGCTTCATGCACATTATTCCAGAGTCAAATTATGGTCAAAAGTGAAGCAAATTGTATCTCTGCCCAGGGGCCGTCTTGACTATAGGAAGGCGTAGGTGAGGGCCTGGGGCCTCAACAGTCAGAGGGCCTTTTTAAGTATAAATAAACTTTTAATTGAAAAATAAATGCGTGAGCGCGAGCCAAAGGACCTCATTCCAGGGTTGGCCTAGGGCCTACAGATCCCTATATCTGCCACTGTCAAAGGGCCTCATTCCAGGGTTGGCCTAGGGCCTACAGATCCCTATATCTGCCACTGTCAAAGGGCCTCATTCCAGGGTTGGCCTAGGGCCTACAGATCCCTATATCTGCCACTGTCAAAGGGCCTCATTCCAGGGTTGGCCTAGGGCCTACAGATCCCTATATCTGCCACTGTCAAAGGGCCTCATTCCAGGGTTCGCCTAGGGCCTACAGATCCCTATATCTGCCACTGTCAAAGGGCCTCATTCCAGGGTTGGCCTAGGGCCTACAGATCCCTATATCTGCCACTGTCAAAGGGCCTCATTCCAGGGTTCGCCTAGGGCCTACAGATCCCTATATCTGCCATTGCCTCTGCCTAGAGACATAATGTAGTATGTTACGTACGGACGTAGTGAATCAGGCTGCACGTTTCCAGGCAGGCAGCCTGGGAGGCAGCTATGGAGGAGACAGGAGAGGAGACGAGAAGGGAAGGTATTGGGATGTTGAGTTCAAAGTGAAAACAGATGTAGTGACTGACAGTCATCTCTCCCCCTCCCTCTCTCTCTCTGTTCCATCCAACCTGACTGATGAAATTGCCAATGATTTATAACAAATGTCAGTGGCAGGCGCGGCAGAGTGCTGTTTTGTCCCTGTCAGTGCTGAGCAGAGAGCCTGAGGTAGGCAGCTCCGCTTATCAATCACCACCTCACACACATCTTCCCCTCTATCACCCACTGTCACCATAAGCACAACGCTTACCAGATCACCAGCACTCCATATAGCCTGTGTTGTCGCCATGGAGATGGCTGTACCGAACCGCAGCACACAGAAGGTGACACAGAGCCTTTGAGGTATTGCCCTGTTGATGTCGTATGTGTGCATATTGAGACCTGCGCCTCGTTAGTTCCTGTTCTATAACAAGAAAGACACGAGAAGTTAGCGATATCTAAGCTGTGCCTTGTGTTCCCATTATCAAGTCGTCGTCCCCAACGCACATATGCAGGCATGTGCACACGCACGCACGTACACACACACACACACACACACACACACACACACACACACACACACACACACACACACAATAAATGTCACTTTACACTAGCATATCACTTACATTCAGTACGGTCTGCCAGTCACTTTCACATTGTGTAATATTTGCAGTAGGTGGCTCAGGTCTTGCCTTCTTGAACACAAATGGCCTCTGGCGTTCCTGTCTGTCTGTGATTCATTAGCAAGGCTAGAGAGTAACAGGAACGAAGGGTGAGTACAGGTGTGACAGTATAGGACATGAGCAGAACTTTGAACCAATATAATTTTGTGCGTCGTGTACATCAGTGACTTCTCTCACTTGAAACTCTCGGTGAAAATGCGGGTAGGTGTACTAGGTGTTGGCTCTAGCATTTTGACCAGCAGTGCTTTGCGAGGAAACTCAACCCATGATCGTCTGTCGTTTACCAACTGTTTATTCACTCACCCATACCACCCCTCTTTTCTTGTCCAACTTGAACACATCTTTTCTACCTCATTGCTAATGCATGCACAGGCGCAGGTACGTGGCTTAATTGCAGGTGTATTGAATGGTATTTATCTTGCCAGTGCTAATTTGTTCGACGTTTCCTGACAGAGTGGAGGATGTGGTCGTTTGAGCGATGTGAATCAAACATGAAACAAGTAGTGACCCAAACTATGAACAACCCTAACCCGATTATGTAATCAAAATACAGATTAGTTAGTTATCCGGTTTTTGTTTTGTGGGCGGCTGTTTCTGCCTGTTTTTCCACCTTCGTACATTTTCACAGACACACTCTTGACTTAGATAAAGGAGAATTCCATACTAGAAGGCTTTCTTACCTTTGCATAAGGAGAAGAGACTGGAGCAGCACGGACATTTAGAGCCTTTTATTTAGGTGCTGAGTATACAAAACGACTAACTTTGATGTCCCTGCACCTGTGAAGCACCGGACCAGCCGTTTCAGGCTTGAGGCGCGTTGGTAGACTCCCTTTCTACCTATACCCTTTTTTACCTTTATTTGTAGAAAGAATGCTGGCGTGAATTAGATCCTAATTTCTCAATAAATCCTAGCGCTGTAAGGGTTCATATGCACCTTCACACCACTCTCATCCCCTTCCAACTGGCAATGGTTAATGTTCTCCTCTGAAAGCAGATTAATTGGATAATGGCTTTCTCCTTTTGTACCCTTTGCTCCATTCAGTTGTCCCCAACAATTACCCGTTATGTCAGGGTTGATTTGTCCATCCTGCCATTTCCTGCTAGCTTAATTTCAACATTTTAACAAGCACATCTATGAGTGCAGGCATACTAGAAGCTACTCTGTCTAGTAATTATGCCACAGTATTTCAGCTACAGTCTGGGCTGCCTGTCTTGTTACTGCAGCTTAACACATTTTGGACTGAGGTGCTCAACCTTTTCCATGTCAAGGACCCCCAGAATTATCTCTATTGGCCCACAGACCCCCATCTCAAAATATGTAGTTCCAGGGACCCCCCAGAAGCAAATATTTGAGTTAAAACATTCGCTCTGAAAGAATATATATTCATAGATCTGTGCCGCATTTTCACGATTTTTCAAAAATAGCAGACCTACAAGCTCATAGCGCGCCACTCGGTGCCGCGCTATGAACTTGTAGATCTGCTATTCTTTAATAGCTAAATTATAACATAATGTTTAAAACACCAAAAGGGGTTCCCGCCCAGAATGGGTTAAAGTACAGCAGGCACGTTTCAGCTGCTCTTTTCATACTTTTGCTACTTGTGTTCAAAACACAAATTAAATATTCTATCTATTGTTTTTTTGGATCCTTGCCAAGGTGGAGTTTGTTCTTTTTAGTTTTAAGAAGATATTCATGTGAGAGAAGGAAGGTTTTGCTCGGTTTGAACTGTGGACACTAGAATTGTGCTATGCAGGAAACCGGGGAATTGTCATTTCAAAGAAAGCAAATGTCATACACTTTATAACTGCTCTGTTTCTGTATATGTAATTATTACACATACATTTTAAACAATGATACAATACATAATATTATGTCACTTCTGATGCAAATGTAACTTGGACTTAGACAACACTTTGTTAATATCATGAAGCGCAGACAGTAGAACAACTGACAACTGTATATCCCTGAGGTTCCAAATAACATTAAGTAGTCTATAGAGATTTATTATAGTTTGTGTTTGTTTGTTTGTCATGTTCAGTGTTTCTGTCTGTCTATCATGGTGGTCATACATGGTTTCAAATTAAAGTCTTAAAGTCATCCCTTGACATTTAAAGCATTGCACACAACCCTAGATTGCAGAACACACACCATTGTTGATTTCACCTTCACAAGTGTGACTTTCACTTGGCCTGACATACATATAGGCCTATTGTAAATGTTTTGTTTTTTTTTCTATTTATTTATTAGTATATATACCAAAATCCCTCATGGAATTTTAGGATTTTATGCTCCATTCACACATTTAGGCTGTGACACGGTGTACAGGAGTAATTAGACATCATTTATAATAATCATTTATCTAAAGCATGGTCATCATTAAGGCTATGTTCTAGGTCTAAAAACAGTCTCTCATGAGGACTCATTAGGTGGACAGGGAGTGATAGATAGAGGCAAAAAAGAAGTGTCTTGTAGTCATTTGTTATGCATGATCGCACAAAGCCCCCTTTTTATTCTGGTAAGGAAGAGTCAGGTCTGCCGAACAGGAAACCAACTTTTCATCGTCATCATTTTTCAAACCGCGGTCGAGATCGTGGATTTCACAATGTCACGCCATGACTCCCCGGTCCTTCATTACCACCCCCAGTTCCTGCTTACTGATGCCTGTGTCCCTATAGCGATGACATCAGGGAACGACAGTTTTCTACCTCTGGTCTGCTTTGACTTGACTCCAGAGAAGAAGGGAAGATATAACCTCATTGTCAGCTCTGTAGCAGTGGCCGGCAAACTGTGTTCTTCTGGATCGGACTAGCGAAGAAACACGGGGAAGGTTGCCGTGTATTAGATCAGTCGATGGGTGGCTCTTCCAAGACAGATTTCGCGCTCTCATTAGAAGGCGGGTGTAAGTGCCATCCAAACGTTTCTCTAGTTTCTTTGAAAGTGTCCCTGTCTCGGAGCCATAGAGTAGGTCGTCCTAAATGTTTTTACTTTGAACCTCTTACTAAGCTGGCGATGACCAGATCTTATGCATGTCCTTGCAGGCTGACCAGGCCATACCCTTCCTAGCTCGAAAGTCCTTTTGAGAAGAAGATACAATATATATGAACCCAAAATACTTGTAGTCATCAACCTGTTTCAGAGGAGTGTCGTTAAGTGTTTTGATAACATGGTTATTGTTGGATTTCCAGATCAGTTTATGTCTTGTTGAGATAAAGACCAACACAGCTGGAGGCCTGCTCAAGAGACTGAAGGAGAGAGAGAGAACTTTTATTTGGCTTTGAGTAGTGAAATATTGTAGGAGGAATAAATATAGAAAAACGTCAATTTCAGCTTAATCAATGTATGGCCAACTTGGTGAAATGATGCATCCTAGCTAGCAAAAGTTAACTTATAATGGTACTGTGGAAGGAGTTGAGAGAATAGCAGAATACACAACCGTAAAACATTCTGCAATTGTATTATCGACAGAAATGCAAGATACAGCTGATTATGCGTGGCTCTCCTCCAGCCAGCTGCTTGATACTGTAACTTTGTTTACACTAATGATCCTCACAGTTACCATCAGTATCGGGCATTTAATGGCAAATGCAAGGCTTCAACGCTTTTGCCATTCCACTGCAAAGATTGTCTTTATTATTATATTATTATATATATTATTATTAATTATAAAGGGAGTCCTTACGTTTCTCGAAAGCGATAAACAAACTAAACAGTGGTATTTTAAAGCAAATATGCACCAGAGGCCTTGGTATACTGTAGTTATATCACTTTATGCAGGTGTTGTTGGTTGGACTTGAAGCAGCGTGCTTAACCCATTCAGAACGGAAACCCCCTTTAGGTGTTTTAAAGATTGTGTTATATACTTTAGCTATTGAAAAATAGCAGATCTACTCGCGCTACAAGCTTGTAGGTCTGCTATTTTTTTAGAAATCGTGAAAATGTGCCTCAAATCTTTGAATATATATTCTTTCAGAGTTTCCGTTTCTAACTCAAATCTTTGCTTCTGGGAGGGTTCCCTGGAACAACATATTGTCAGATGGGGGTCGGCGGATAATTACAGATAGTTTTTGGGGACCTCGACATGAAATATTGAGAACCACTGATAAAGAAACATGAGGTTTTTCAGGAAAAAAAAAACATTTAAAATTTTTGACGTCAGGCCAAAATGGCTTAAACGTGTTACAAGCGCATTTTACACCAAGGCTATTTGGAGACTTTGGACCCAGCGGTTCTGCAGCTACACATTTAACTCATTCACACGTGCCCCAAAGTGATGTGAACATTATGTATGCATAAAAATATAAACCAAGATGGTTTGCCCTTGCCTTCAGAAACGTAAAACTTCCTTTGACTGCACAGGAAGCCTTCTCAACAGTTCCATAACTAAATTGTTAAATTATTGCCCCAGCGTTTCTGGCCCTTAATACTTTAATCCATTTTGGGCGGGAACCCCTTTTGGTGTTTTAAACATTATGTTATACTTTAGCTATTGAAAAATAGCAGATCTACAAGCTCATAGCGCGCCACCGAGTGGCGCGCTACGAGCTTGTGTGTCTGCTATTTTTGAAAAGTCGTGAAAATGTGGCACAAATCTTTGAAAATATATTACATTTTTAACTAAAATATTGGCTTCTGGGCGGGTCTGGAACTACATATTTTGAGGTGGGGGTCCGTGGCCCAATACAGATAATTCTGGGAGTCCTTGACATGAAAAATGTTGAGCACCACTGACATAGAAACATGGGTTTTCAGAAGAAAATTAGGATTTATTTTTAATCGACCTCAGTCCAAAATGGATTAATCACTGATCCAGGTTATTCACATGTATAATTGTGGAACATCAGTAACTTTGTTCTCTCAGTCAATGAATAAAACCCACCATGCATTACATATTGGGACCAAGTAAGGACAACTCTATATATCAGAAGTGTGTTGTGCTTCCACAGTAGAACGTTTCTACTGTACTTGCAGGGTGACCTTAGCTATCACAATTGAGTCTGTTAATCTGCATTAAGCTACACCCTGTCTCCTACAACTGTATGTTTTTGAGCGGTGCCTCCACTCCAATACGCAGCTATGTGTGTCCCTGTACGTACATGTATGTGTGTCTGTCTCTGTGTCCGAGCACGGAAAGCTGCAACACAGTAAATCTCTACCGTTTCGGACATGGGGCGGAACCCCCCTGGATGTTGCGGGGACCCCCCGGGGACCTCCACACACAGCGGTTGCACCGCTCACTTCACACAGGTGGAGATTTGTATTTCTTCTCTTCGCATCTGTTTACGCCTTTATCCGTCCGTCACACTGTGATGCTGATTTTGCGCCAGTAGGGCACTATAGGAAATCCCAGTTCTGTCCACTGGAGGTCACCAGCCTCGTTCTTGCAGTGGCTCAGCCAATATGGAGACCACCTTGGAATCAGAAGGTCACTGTTTCTTTTCCACCAGCTCGTCCATTCAATGTGTCAGAAGAGTCCGTTTAGTTCATTTCTGTCAATGAACTCCTCCCCCTTTCTACATTGAAACCTGCAGAGCTGTATGTGTTTGTTCTGATAGCATCGAGATCACAGTGCAACTAACGGTAGCGTGTGTAAACCTGCTATGGGAATTGTCTCTGCATTCAGAGAACTCTGGTTCTGATGTCATCGAGCGTTCGGGTGCAGTACGTTAGTTAGACTAGTCATTGGTCCGACAAAGGACAACCCACCTCAAACCCTAACCTAACCATAAGCGCAAGCACGGGAGCAGGCGCTAGTCCGAGATACGTCCGCATGTCGAACTAATGCTCCGTCGGATTTGCATGCGGTCCCCTAAGCGTTCGGGTGTAATTTAATTTATGAATGGTCAGAGTATACTCTGACATGTTTTAATGTGTTCAGAGATAATGCTAATTTAATTCATGTTCCAAGTAGATAAGAGTTGAATACTGTCTACTACAGTACCAAACGAGTTAGGTGAATGTTAATTCATCCCATAAATATGATTATTACCTAAAGTGTTCTGCGTAGAGACAGCTGGAGAAAATGGCCCAGGACCGGAATGTCTGGAGAGCTCTTGTTCGTGGCCCAAAGTTGGGCTAGGCGTAAGTAAGTAAGTTATGAATAAGTTATGAAGTGGTTTCGACGGGTCCCCAGATGACACTGAAGTGACAATTTAAGGGCCTTTAAGACCTTTTTAATACCTAAGTAAAAGGATGAAAGAAAATTGGTTGGAAACCACTGGTCTAGATTACCAATCAAGTTAGTTTTGTCTGATAGACACTTGACCAGACAGAGGTTGGGAGAGAAAAGCCAATTTGTAATAACAAGATGTAGAGAAAAAAGGCAGAAAGAAAGCTGGTGGCAATATTTAAAGCATTAACTGATCCAAAATCGAATGAACAAGCGTTGCTGCTGTGTGAAGTTTGAGTGGCCCCACTGTGTTTGATAATGTAAAACACTGGTAATTGAAATGAGTTAATTAGGCTTGTAATCATGAGAGATGTATGAAAACAAGCTTGGTTTTCATGCTAATTTCTCTAAACGATATGATCCTAGCTTACAAAAGGTATGTTTTGGTTGGTTGTTCTGGGACAGCCTTAATGTGCATTAATTGTAAAAGTCTAGTATTCAAAACTGGCTCCATTTGGATTGCTCATGGAGCCTCTACTGTTAACTGAAATATACTGAAAATATGAATATCCTTTTATATGTTTATACAGAGCTTGGGGTGGAGTCCTTCCACTCATGACGTCGCAAAACTGCTGGCGGGGCAGATTTTGCTGTACAAACAAAACAATGATTTACAACATTTAAATAACATTGGTATTGTTCATGAGAATGCCAAATTACAACATAGGGACTGTTTATACATTATTATTCAATTTCCAGCATTGAAATGTATCTGTCTTTAAAGTTATAATGCTGCTAAGGAAGGCTTAAAATGTGCCCCAACAAATTGCTTTATACAAAAATTATCAGCAGATTAGTGGTAGTAATTACGGCATGAAACAATATTATTATTGCAGGCTGCTTGGGCTTTTAATGGCTATTGTTCGGTCTAGGAACATCAATCCCAACGTCCTGTATAATAATGGTTTACAGTAATGATTTTGAGACTGAGACACATGCACATTTAATTCCTACAACAGTGCATGCAACTGTGAGTTTAACACAAACATAAAACAAACCAACGTTTGTCGTTTGTATCCTGATAAAACTCCAGATTTGACTGATATGGGACATTGTACAGTGTACAGTATACTGTACATGTATTGTTAAAAAGCAAATAGAAGAGGAAATGGGAGATGAATACATGGACCAAACTGTAAAATGATAAAGAACAAAGTGAAATTCCAGTGCCTTCTTTACGAAATAAAGGTAACCCAAAATAATGAAAGAAAAATAACAAACTTCAAACTAAAGAAAAGATAGAAGTTTAAAGGACCATTTACATAAACATATAGCCATATCGGCGTCGAATCGGTCGCAAAATTATTCTGATTATTTTCACCGATATTGATGACACAATAATAATATGTGACTGTCAATGGCTTTGTACTCGCAGAGCAGACAGTCTGCCTGTCTCTGTCTCTTTAAGAGTGAGGAGGGAGGCTTACCATCTTACCACCTAGAGTTCAATCATCATCATCATCATCATCATCATACTATCATCATCATCATCATACTATCATCATCATCATCATACTATAATTCTAACAATGTCTGTCTGTCTGTGTGTGTGTGTGTGTGTGTGTGTGTGTGTGTCTGTCAGAAACACTGCCGTAGCTCCTCATTGCCTGCACCAATCGCTTCACACAGGCATTGACCATATGAATATGGAGGGCGTAACGAAGCCCTTTTTTTTATTTGACACATTAATGAATAATAATAAATGTATTATTGAATTAAAAACGCACCGGGCGCAGTACCCCCAAACGTGGGGGGGGGGGGGGGGGGGCAAATATCTCACAACGGGTAAGGGCTAGTATAAATGATAATACAATAATGTAACATATCGGAATCGGTATTTCACCAAATACCTCAGGTCAGTTCGCGTTTTCTTCTCAAACCATGTGAGAAGGTCATCTTAATCTATTCTATCGCTGGTAAACATACTGTAACATTGTAGTCTCCATAATCACCTACACAACGAACCACATGCACATTTCTCTGAACTTTGACCAAACAAATTCCTCAGTATGTCGGTTCACTTGTTCTTTGCAAACCATGTGAGAAGGTCATATTCTATCACGGGTAAACATATGGTAGCATTATATTATATTGTACTGCACCAAATTGGAGAAATCTCACTTCACAAGCACCTACTGTACTATATCATAACAGAAGCTTACATTGAGACAAAGAGTGTGCAGGGAATTAAAACTAAATTAAAACTGTCTACTGCCAAAAACCTAATTTGACACGTTTGACAATAACTTATACTGTCCTATCTCTGATCCACTTAACGTTAAAGCTATTTTAATAGTATTTGGAATAGATGACAGTATGGCACATAACTTGAAATGTGAAATGATGGCCAGAAAAATAACCTGGGTGTTTGACTATAGGGTCAACCTGGGTGTGTGTGTGTGTGTGTGTGTGTGTGTGTGCGTGTGTGTGTGCGTGTGCGTGTGTGTTTGCATGGGTAGTTGTGTGCGCGCGTGTGTGTGTTTGCATGTGTGGTTGGGCGTGTGTATCCCCGTGGGTCACAGCTAATCATCAAACAGTGTTGCCGGCCAGAGTTGTCTTGTGATTCCCTGCCAACCGATGTTCATTAAACAGTTGGCATACAGCGGGGCTGTCTCCACACAGGACTGCTCATGCTAGCGTTTCTATTGTCTATTGTACAGTATGTGTGTGTGTCAGCTTTTGGATATCGTTGCTGTCGGGAGGAAACCTCATAACTCCATTTCTGAGGTTTTTGATTTTCTTTTGGCATATTTTGAGGTTTTTGATTTTTTTGGACATAAATCAGTGCTATGTTCAATGTTTTCGAAACAACACACAGACATAAAGGGTGTTCAAACCTTTACGTCTGTGTGTTGTTTCAAACATATTGAACCAATGGAAAGTAGTAAAAAGTGCTTTGGACAAAACCTCTTAACTCCATTGGACCCTCAAAATGTCTGCTAAAGCGACTAACTCCACCACCTCTCCCCCTCTCATGGAAGTCATTGACAACATATAAAGTTACACTACCAACTTTGATGAGGCTGTATCGCTTTGTTCAAAAACTATGAGGTTTTCTTAATTTCCTGAAAAATGGATATTTTTCATTTCCTGAAATTTTTTGGAGTTAAGAGGTTTCCTCCCGACAGTTAGGCTGTTGCATGGGAGTCTCCGAGCCGCCATTACGTGACAATACGCCAACCCCCCCCCCCCCCCGTCCTGTTTTCAGGAAGGGAGGGGGAGAGTTGGGAGTGTTGTGCTTTCATCCAGGCCTAGTTGGTAAAGGGCCCGGGTGTGATCAGAGTGTTGTGTATCATCCAGGCCTAGTTGGTAAAGTGCCTGGGTGTGATCAGAGTGTTGTGTATCATCCAGGCCTAGTTGGTAAAGTGTCTGGGTGTGATCAGAGTGTTGTGTATCATCCAGGCCTAGTTGGTAAAGTGCCTGGGTGTGATCAGAGTGTTGTGTGTCATCCAGGCCTAGTTGGTAAAGTGTCTGGGTGTGATCAGAGTGTTGTGTATCGTCCAGGCCTAGTTGGTAAAGTGCTGGGTGTGATCAGAGTGTTGTGTATCGTCCAGGCCTAGTTGGTAAAGGGCCTGGGTGTGATCAGAGTGTTGTGTATCATCCAGGCCTAGTTGGTAAAGTGCCCGGGTGTGATCAGAGTGTTGTGTATCATCCAGGCCTAGTTGGTAAAGTGTCTGGGTGTGATCAGAGTGTTGTGTATCATCCAGGCCTAGTTGGTAAAGTGTCTGGGTGTGATCAGAGTGTTGTGTATCATCCAGGCCTAGTTGGTAAAGGGCCTGGGTGTGATCAGAGTGTTGTGTGTCATCCAGGCCTAGTTGGTAAAGGGTCCGGGTGTGATCAGAGTGTTGTGTATCATCCAGGCCTAGTTGGTAAAGGGCCTGGGTGTGATCAGAGTGTTGTGTATCATCCAGGCCTAGTTGGTAAAGGGTCCGGGTGTGATCAGAGTGTTGTGTATCATCCAGGCCTAGTTGGTAAAGGGCCTGGGTGTGATCAGAGTGTTGTGTGTCATCCAGGCCTAGTTGGTAAAGGGCCTGGGTGTGATCAGAGTGTTGTGTATCATCCAGGCCTAGTTGGTAAAGTGCCCGGGTGTGATCAGAGTGTTGTGTATCATCCAGGCCTAGTTGGTAAAGTGCCTGGGTGTGATCAGAGTGTTGTGTATCATCCAGGCCTAGTTGGTAAAGGGCCCGGGTGTGATCAGAGTGTTGTGCTGTCATCCAGGCCTAGTTGGTAAAGTGCCCGGGTGTGTAGTAGAATGGCGATTGAAAGTAATCAATAAAACCATGCGGTAAACGGACATCTACAGTACCTGTCCCGCACTGGACCGTTGGGATTCGAACCACGTAGAAATCCCTTTCCCACACGGGGTGTGTTAACGGCATTTCTATCTCTGGTATACCCCAATTTATATTGTAAAGCCACTGTTCATTTAACTCTGAGAGTGTACACTCTCAGAGTTACAGACCCATAAAGGGTCCATTTGGTTCCTAATTATCTCTAATTGAGATAGGTACCCCCTGGAGCTCCCTCAAGTACCCCTAGGGGTCCCCGGACCCCACTTTGGGAACCACTGATATGGGTCAGTATCTTTGGGCGACACGCCAGCTCTAGGAATCATCACAGGAACAGAATGAGAAACCACTGTAATTATACCACAGGTCGTTTCGAGGAAGCAATCTGATTGGTTGAAACAGCCTTCCAGCCGTGGGTTAAACCAGCACCGTTCACCACCTATAATCAAAAGAAAGAATTCAGCTGCTCTGTTTTCCCAGAGCGCTAGCAAACTCAGTGGCTAGGCTAGCTAGTGGTCGTCATTTGTGGTCGTAGTGACTACATCTGCCATAAAAAGATATATTCTTTCAGCGATTTCCTGAGTTTTAAGGGTAACTGTGGTAGAATTATTACAATATTACACGAGAGGGTGTTGTTTAACGTGATTATTGCCACTTGATCTGATGACATGTGCCGTGCCGAGAGTGGCCAGTTCGTTGGGTCTTCAAGACGTCTGCAAAGCAACTCAGTGACCCATTAAGCCATTTTGGGCGGGAAACCGTTTTGGTGTTAGCATTATGCTATGCTTTAGCTATTTAAAAATAGCAGATCTACAAGCTCGTAGGTCTGCTATTATTTTGAAAAATCGAAGGACGACTGACACAGAAACATAGCTTTTTCAGAAAACTGTCAGGATGTAGAAGACATGTTTAGAATCTGATCTCAGATCAGAATAGGTTAAGCTCAGCGGGGGTGGGGGGGGGGGGGTGGGAGAGCGCAGCGTCGTCACTGCCTCAGAGCAAGGTCAACAACTGAGAGAGAGAGAGAGAGAGAGAGAGAGAGAGAGAGAATGAGGGTGACAGAACAGTCATATGAAAGCAGCTGATGATGACATGCCCATGCATCACACTGCCTATATGGACATGGTCCTTTAGGCTCATTAGAGGGTTATGCTGCGTGTGTGTGTGTGTGTGTGTGTGTGTGTGTGTGTGTGTGTGTGTGTGTGTGTGTGTGTGTGTGCGCGTGCACGTGCGTGTGCGCGTGCACGTGCGTGCGTGCGTGCGTGCGTGCGTGCGTGCGTGCTTGCGTGCGTGCGTGTGTGTGTGTGTGTGTGCGTGTGTGTGTGTGTGTGTGTGTGTGTGTGTGTGTGTGTGTGTGTGTGTGTGTGTGTGTGTGTGTGTGTGTGTGTGTGTGTGCGCGTGCGGGGTGGCGTGGGGGTGAGTATTATGCATGCTATAGAGGCCCACCCACTCAGCCAGTGGATATCTCTCTGTTCCCTTTCAGCCTCGTATCAATACCTTTAGACTACAAAGGCAGAGAGAGGACTCGGTCATCTACAAAGACGTTCCTTTCCTTTTCTATATATCTGTGAATACACCATTTTTTGTCTCCCGTTTGTCAAAGGAACAAGCGGTGTTCGTCGCAGTGTTGATTTTGGCTGCACGTTTTGATGTTAGTTTTAGTCGTTGGTCTCTTGAGTCTAGTTTCTATTTCGTTTTTGTCACGTGAAATGTCTTAGTGTTAGTCTAGTTTGTAGCTTGTAGATCTGCTATTTTCAGCATGCAACCAAGTGTAAAATAACTGTCTCTCTTGTCCACTAGTCCCTTCCTAACATTTTAGTCAGGTTTTTTACCTTTTGACGAAATTGTCAATACATTTAGTCTTAGTTTTAGTCATCATAGCTTAGTTTTCATTTAGTTTTCATTTAGTTTTCCTCAGTGGAAAAAGTTAATCGACGGACATTTTTCGTCTTAGTTTTAGTCGACGAAATCAACACTGGTCTGTTGGGTATTAGAGTTAGTCATGATGGCTAAGTATATGTGTAAGTATGTACTGTAAGTGAAAATCTATTTCCATTGATTATACTGTATTGTTAACTAACGGTAGGGGAGAAAAAAACACTCCAATGAGGGGTTGCATCATGTTGGTTATATAACAGCTCCCATGCAGTTCAGTAATTTGATTGGACAAGAGGCATTCCAAAGTGCTGATGTACAACAGCACTGGAACCTTTTAGTGTAGTGTACAATACTGTAGGCCAGTCGTTGCCAAAGTGGGGTCCTTGAGGGAGTTACAGGGGTCCCCAGCTATTTTACAGGTCTAAAAGAGTATAGCTGAATATATTAGTGATGCACCGAATATTCGGCCGCAGAAAATGTTTGGCAGAAAATGGCTAAAAATGCATTTTTTTACCTATTCGGTTTCGGCCCTAATAGGCAGAAAATATATCATCGAATAGTGTATGCAATTAATGCTTTCAAAAGGGCTGAATAAATGTTTTATGGACCCATAATAGTGATTATTATTTAAGTTAAGTTTTGCCATAACCATTTATTTTCCCATAAATCAGGTAGCTTTAAGGTACGGCCATGACAGCATTATAGGAAAAAAGATGTATAATATTAATCATATTCGGATATTCGGTATTCGGTTTTCAGCCAACTGTTTCCTATATTCGGTACTCGGTTTCGGCCAAAAATGTCCCTTTCGGTGCATCCCTAGAATATATATATATTTTGCCCTCAACATTTCAGTTACAGGAAGAGTTAGAAATAGAGAAGACAGGAAAAACAGAACTCATCAAATAACCGGAAGGCACAGTCGAGTCCAATGTACATAATTATTCATTTGCATATGGATATGCGTGTATACGTTGCTTAGCAACGACTCTTGTCTGACGTTATTGAAAAAACAAATGTCAGAGGATGTACCCACAGATCCACACATGGAGACAGTCTAGACTCTATGTGTTCTTCTTTGATGTATCTCCTCTTAGACCATATTATCGCTAAAATAAATTAAATTCGTTGGTTGATCCAAGGTTTGTTGTCTCTCTAAGTGCTGTTACTTTTTCAATTCAATGTCAGGCGTAATTGTCTGTGGGTCTGTCCATACGGTATGTGTCTGTGGCCATGCACCCACCCACACTCGTGTGTGTGTGCGTGAGTGTGTGTGCGCGTGTGCGTTCGTGTGTGTGTGTGTGTGTGTGTGTGTGTGCGTGTGTGCGTGCGTGCGCAATTGCTTCTGGGTAAAAACTCCAGTCTGCTTTTGTCATGGTTCAGAGAAGAAGGAGGTTGGGCCAGGCCCGGTAGGACTGGCCTCCACTAATATCTCCTAACACTATTTATATTCCAAGCAGTGTCTTCTTTATTATTATTGTCTGCTCATCTTGGTTGAGGTTGTGTGTTATTTATTTATGCAAACTCCATGATCACTTTCCAGAGATTCCTCTCTATCTCTGCCTCCAGCAGTCGTTCTGTGTGCTCCTCTCCTGACAGTGCACGGTGCAGATACCGGGCGTACAAGACTGCTGTTCTTGATTGGAGAAGTGATACATTTTCTGATGTGTTTTGATAAATGTGTTGGGGACCTCCTGCTCTCTCATCTCTCTCTCTCTCTCTCTCTCTCTCTCTCTCTCTCTCTCTCTCTCTCTCTCTCTCTCTCTCTCTCTCTCTCTCTCTCCCTCTCTCCATTTCTCTTCTCCTCCCTATTCCCATGTTGACAGAAATGACAGTTGAAAATACTCCCTAACTGGTTTGGCCGTCAAGCACCATTTTGTCCCTGTCGTTCAAACGTCTGCGCCGTGCGTCTGTCAACGTCGGCCCCCCTCTAGTCATTATTCCTCGGGGGGTCAGGGCCGTTCCGCTTTGAGGATGTCCGTGGCGCCGTTCACAACATTACGGATGCACTCTGACCAAACAACATGACAACGTTCCACGCTTTCATTCCGTGTGAATTATGGCATTACCAACTCAAAGGTGTTTTGCTGTTTTAGAGTAGTAGCAGTAAGGGAATTCAGCGCATGGATGTATATCCAAAGTGCTGTGTTGTTATAGGTGGTTATTAGTAGCCTGTCTCTCCAGCCTTCAATCGCTAGCCACGCCCATGAACCCATTTTGGGCGGGAACCCCTTTTGGTGTTAGCGTTACGTTATGCTTTAGCTATTGAAAAATAGCAGATCTACAAGCTCGTAGCGCGCCACCGAGTGGCGCGCTACGAGTTTGTAGGTCTGCTATTTTTGAAAAATCGAAGAACGACTGACATAGAAACATAGCTTTTTCAGAAAACTGTCAGGATGTAGAAGACATTTTTAGAATCTGATCTCAGGTCAGAATGGGATAAACAATATGTTCTGGCGATTCAGGTCTGGTGACGTTATAGACTACATCGGAAATCTGATGTAGCATCTGATTGGCTTTCAGCCGTTTTAAACTGATCTAATGTAGCGTTTGATTGGCTGTCAGCCGTTCTAAACTCAATGACGTCGAGCAAACAAACATGGCTGCCCCGACTGTGATACTCATGTACCGTATCGAGCTGGCTATTCAATTTAAATTAGTTTCTTTACAGAAACGACAGGTTTTACATGCTAGTAGTGTTTGTCGCGACCGTATACTGTAGGTCGCAATTACTATGAAAACGTGCATTTCACGTTGATTCGTTGGTCACGCCTCCACTCCATATATGGTCATTCCTCGTGACATCACATGACATCATCACATATGTAGACACGATCCCCACTACAGAGCCGAGCGGTGCCATACACCGTCGGACCTATAGCGTTGTCGCGATTCTGCAACTTCTCCGTAACCTTCTTGAGCGTCTCAGAAGGGGACTCGTACTTGGTGAGGTACTGGATCATGGCGGCTTGTGACCGGCTTGATGTCCATGTTGGCGCGCCGGCACACTGTCGTAATCGCCGGCACACTGTCGTAATCGCCGGCACACTGTCGTAATCAGCGGCACACTGTCGTAATCGCCGGCACACTGTCGCAATCGCCGGCACACTGTCGTAATCGCCGGCACACTGTCGTAATCGCCGGCACACTGTCGCAATCGCCGGCACACTGTCGTAATCGCCGGCACACTGTCGTAATCGCCAGCACACTGTCGTAATCGCCAGCACACTGTCGTAATCGCCGGCACACTGTCGTAATCGCCGGCACACTGTCGTAATCGCCGGCACTCTGTCGTAATCGCCGGCACACTGTCGTAATCGCCGGCACACTGTCGTAATCGCCGGCACACTGTCGTAATCGCCGGCACACTGTCGTAATCGCCGGCACACTGTCGCAATCGCCGGCACACTGTCGCAATCGCCGGCACACTGTCGTAATTGCCGGCAAGGAGGAATGTGAGTTTGGCCTGTCAAAAACACTGTTGCTTCTCATGAAACTTGCATACACATGGACGACAGTTATTAATGCAATAACTAAGTAATGGAATCGTATAAGAGCAAAGGACAGACACACGTATTTATATCTATTGTCAAGGTAATTTGACCCTCATTAAGCCATTTTGGGTGGGAACCCCTTTTTGGTGTTAGAAGTATGTTATAATTTAGCTATTGAAAAATAGCAGATCTACAAGCTCATAGCGCGCCACCGAGTGGTGCGCTATGAGCTTGTAGGTCTGCTATTTTTTGAAGAATCGAAGAACGACGAAACGAAACATAGCTTTTTCCAGAAAGCCGTCAGGATGTAGAAGACATTTTTTAGAATCTGATCTCAGGTCAGAATGGCTTAAACACATAATACACAACATACAGTGAAGGGAAGCAGAGATGGACGGATACATTAGCGATGACAGGAAGGTGGAATAATATCGTTAACGGGGCTAATCGTGCCCCAGCGACTCTGATAATCCTGCATTACAAGGTCAGTGTCCACCATAGCTCACATTGGCATGCCATACACAAGCATGCTTGAGTTACACTCACGCATGCACGCAACGCACACACGGCGCACGCACGGTTCACGCACGCACACACGCAGCCCACATACTGGATGTACTGGTGTACTCAATTTGTAACATAGTAGTTATTTTTGTGGTGCAACCACTCCAAGGAACAGCAATGTCTGTGTCCTGTGTTCACCTATATGTACTGTATGTGTTAACCCATTCTGACCTGAGATCAGATTCATACGAGGGTTTCCACTGGACGATGATTATTATATACGGTATACGGTGTACAGCATAGATCTACAAGCTCACGATGTGTCGCATTGCTACACGTTGTGAGCTTGTAGATCTATACAGCTTGATGCGTGAGGCTTAAACCTCACGCATCCCCCTCATCTCTCTCTCTCTCTCTCTCTCTCTGTCTCTGTCTCTCTCTCTGTCTCTCTCTCTCTCTCTCTCTCTGTCTCTGTCTCTCTCTCTCTCTCTCTCTCTGTCTGTCTGTCTCTCTCTCTCTCTCTCTCTCTCTCTCTCTCTCTCTCTCTCTCTCTCTCTCTCTCTCTCTCTCTCTCTGTCTCTGTCTCTGTCTCTGTCTCTGTCTCTGTCTCTGTCTCTCTCTCTCTCTCTCTCTCTGTCTCTGTCTCTGTCTCTGTCTCTCTCTCTCTCTCTCTCTCTCTCTCTCTCTGTCTATCTCTCTCTCTCTCTCTCTCTCTCTCTCTCTCTCTCTCTCTCTCTCTCTCTCTCTCTCTCTCTCTCTCTCATGCTCTCTAGAAGGCTCAGACATGTCAGTCACCTGCTTTTCTCTTGTGTTTTCTTTTTTGCCTTGATTTTCTATCACCACAGACACCATGCGGTGCATATTAGCCAGTGACCATTTTATTATTATTATTTATCCTGAACAGCCTTTTATGCTCTAATCCTTCAGACATAAGCTTCTGAGGATAATGAAGCGCTCCACGGTGGAGGCATTAGCGCTCATATGTTTAGCCTCATCCACACAGCATCGCAATTATGAGACGCTCAGCATCAGAGTTCTGTTTGATGATGAAATCCTGTTGAAAGCCATGTATACGATTTAGTGGTTCTTACGTTCTGATGAATTGAACAAGGAGGACCTGAACAAGTGGTTTCATCCTCGCAGCATGCAGTCTTTGTGTTGACTTTCATTTTGAAATGTATACCCGTTCTACAAACTAAAACCTAAAATGTACATTTTCAGTAAATTGAAATTTTGAGAAATTGAATGTGTTCAGGGTATTGTTGTTGTTTAGACCAACTTAATTTTCCAAAGTGGAGAAAAAGGGTCAGATCTACAAGCTCACAACACAACAACGCATTGTGAACTTGCTGATCAGAAATGTTTCGCTCATTTTGCCGCAAAACACTGTCATGCGATCATGTATACATTAGGCCATTTATTTATTTTGGTGTCGGCATCATGTTATGCTTTAGCTATTGAAAAATAGCAGATCTACAAGCTCATATCGCGCCACCAAGTGACGCGATACGAGCTTGTAGGTCTGCTATTTTTGAAAAATCGAAGAGCGACTGACATTTCTAGAATCTGATCTCAGGTCAGAATGGGTTAATCAGACCAGTGTGTGTCCAGTGGAAACCTCGTATGAATCTGATCTCAGGTCAGAATGGGTTAATCAGACCAGTGTGTGTCCAGTGGAAACCTCGTATGAATCTGATCTCAGGTCAGAATGTGTTAAGGGACGGATGTACTGTACAGACAGACGTAAAAATGTGAAATACGGAGGTACAAGGTCCATCATCAGCAATATATTGAAGTAGTTATCTAATCTTTTTTTGTTTTCTTTTGTTTGTTTATGTTTTTTTTTTTATGTTTATGCGCACACACACACACACACGCATGCACGCACACGCACGCACACACACACGCACCACACACACGCACACCACAATTGTAAGGTGGCACACAGACTAATATTGTCCCTGTGCTATACCGAGGCAGGCAGCCTTGTACTTCTGGCCTTAACCCATTCTGAGCTGAGATCAGATTCTAAAAATGTCTTCTACATCCCGACTGTTTTCCATTCTGACCTGAGATCAGATTTAAAAAAATGTATTCTATGTCAGTCGCTCTTCGATTTAAAAAAATAGCAGACCTACAAGCTCATAGCGCGCCACTCGGTGGCGCGCTATGAGCTTGTAGATCTGCTATTTTTGCAATAGCTAAAGCGCGACATGATGCTGACACCAAACGGGTTCCCGATCAAAATGGGTTAAGTTCTGTTGACGGATCAACAGAAAGCCTCCTGTGTGCCTATCACGTTTTCCTCGCATCACATCGTCCCCCCTTAAGTCACCCGTCTCAGCCACATCACCATCTCACATTTAATCTCTTATTGCGAACGCAGTGAGCCACTTAGTATGACAGCAAGGGCTGAATGTCTGTGTGTCACGCTGTTACACCACCCGCCCGCCACCAGAGGGCGCAGCTAGACAGCAAGGGCTGACGCAGCTAGACAGCAAGGGCTGAATGTCTGTGTGTCCCGCTGTTACACCACCCGCCGCTGCTTAACAACGACACTGTCTGTAACTTGCTGTACTAGGCCCAACATAAAAATAATACTGTCACAACGACACTGTCTGTAACTAGGCTATGTGTACTAGTGTGTGCATATGGGCTAACGTTAGCTAAGCAGTCACAGTCCTGTTTACTGCTGCTCAACAACGACACACCAGAGGGCGCAGCTAGACAGCAAGGGCTGAATGTCTGTGTGTCCCGCTGTTACACCACCCGCCGCTGCTTAACAATGACACTGTCTGTAACTAGGCTATGTGTACTAGTGTGTGTATAGACTAACGTTAGCTAAGTAGTCACAGTCCTAACGGAACAGTCTGTTACTGCTTTAAAACAACAATAAATAAATAAAAAACTTTAAAAAAGAGCTGGCCAAAACTGTATGTGTGTCGATACTACCCCAACATACGATCTGCGTTCGCTTCCCGCGTTCTCGCGTCTTACTTGTCCATCCCTGTTTGTATGTGCTCCATCTCCCTGTCCCTGTCATAGAGCATAAAGAAGGATAGAGACCGAACTGGAGCCATTCATTTCAGTGGAAGTTGCTCAGTGGCGTTTCGAAGCACCCGGAAGACTGCCAGAAGTATAATTATAACTCAATGGCTCGAGCGAGCGGAAGTTTAGCCTAGCCTAGCCTAGCCTAGCCTAGCCTCTGACCTCAATTTTGACATCATGAACGTCCGTCCACTTCCATTAAAGTGCTGCAATTCCACATTTCGCCAGTAGGTGTAGTGGCATCTTCAACATTGGATAGCCTTACTGGGGGGCTTTGATAGCCCCGCCCACCAGCCCCATTATGAGGAGTGACAGCATGGGGCCAACATTCTCCTCCTTATTCTCCGCTTACACAAAAGCATCCCCCCCCCCCCCTACCACCACGGCAAAATGGCCAGATCTACAAGCTCACACCGCGTCACGGATGCAACGCGGTCTCAGTTTGTAGATCGGGTGTATTTTCAGCACATGACACCACCGTACCGTACCGTACCGCACCGCGACGACCAAGGATTTATTTTCTGCTCAGATGAAGGCGGCTGCCCCCCCCCCCCCCCCCCCCCCCCCCCGCCGCAAAGGTATTTTGTCCGCCTGCCTCCTGACTTATAACGAAAAGAGAGAAAACTGTAAAGAGGGGAACGAGGGAGGAGCTGTCAGGATCCATCACAATCCTCCAGCGGGGAAAATGCCAGTGGCGTTCTGTTTTTCCCCGAGCCTTGGAGGTGGTGACATTAGCATAGTGTGTGTGTTACTCTCTGTGTGGCTCCTGGCTATGTCTCAGGGCCATCTATCTTTGCTAATAGTGAAAGTTGTAGCCTACAGCTAGCTTTCCAACAGGTATCCAGACTGGCTCTAACTCAGGGGTGGGTGGTGCAACTTTGACGATGAGGAAAGGGCCAATATATTTCCACACTGACTCACTACCAGAGGGGCCACATGCAGTGTATATTACTGTCATAGCAAAAAATTGCCGATCTACAAGCTCACAATGCGTCGCAATTTAGCTTGTAGATCTGCTATTTTTGCTCTATTCAAATTGAAATCTTGAATTATTATTTTTGCTATTTTTTTTATTGGAATTCTGAAAATTTACATTTTTATGTAATTTCGAATGCCTTTAATTACTTGTGTTGAGCATTGAGCTATACTAATTTAGACTTAATTTAGACTTAGAATTAATTAAAGCGGTGTCATGTTTGCATGTTTTGGAATCGTATAACAGCTACAGTATAATCAATATTATATCAGTATTCTGACATTAACCTGAGGGCCGCATTAAGTGAAGGTGGGGGCCGCATGTGGCCCCCGGGCCGCCAGTTCCCCACCCCTGCGCCAATGAGTCACAGGTAGTACAGTAGACAAGTAGAACATGTACAGGTAGTACAGTAGACAGGTAGAACATGAAGCATTTATAGTTTGTGCACTGGTGGTATTTGATCCCTGAACGAACTCCTTGTCTCGGTTTGCTATGGTGAGGTGAGGATGTGTCACTGTGTGTGTGTGTGTGTGTGTGTGTGTGTGTGTGTGTGTGTGTGTGTGTGTGTGTGTGTGTGTGTGTGTGTGTGTGTGTGTGTACTGTGCGCGCCCAAATGTGTATTTGTGCATCGATGCATGCACGTTTGGCATTGGCCACGTCAGCGTTCTGACGTGGCCAATGTTATGTGTTCCAAACGTGCATGCCAGCAGGCTTGTGATGAGCAAGAGGTGTTTTTTTTCTCTCTTTTTCTTCTTTCCTGGAACCTCTGCTTCCGTCTCTCTGACTCCTTTCATGACATCAACGGAGACCTCCGCCGTCTCTCTCTCTCTCTCTGCTCTGCCTCTCCAACCCTGTCTGTCTGTCTGTCTGTCTGTCTGTCCGTCCGTCCGTCCGTCCGTCCGTCCGTCCGTCCGACGGTTCTTGCACTGTATAGCGTTCACACTCATGTAATGTCTCTGGATTATCGTCGTTGACACAGCGAGGCAGAAAAATGCATCATGCATTCAAGGCAGTGCTTGTTGTAATTAAGTTATACCACATTGTTTTATCTTGTATTGTTATTTTGTAAACTATTTTGATTATACTTCCGCAAAGATATATTTGATAACACACTGATCTCGTTAACACAGCCGCTGATGGCTGGGATGAATTTAGTTTTGTCTGAAGTAATGGATAACACCTGCCGGAGGTCAGGTGTGTTTTGTCTGAATTAACCCATTCTGAACGGGAACCCCTTTTGGCGTTAGCATCATGTCGTGCTTTAGCTATTGAAAAATAGCAGATCTACAAGCTCATAGCGCGCCACCGAGTGGCGCGCTACGAGCTTGTAGGTCTGCTATTTTTGAAAAATCGAAGAACGACTGACATTTTTAGAATCTGATCTCAGGTCAGAATGGGGTTAATCAGACCAGTGTGTGTCCAGTGGAAACCTCGTATGAATCTGATCTCGGGTCAGAATGGGTTAATGAATAACACCTGCCGCAGGTCAGGTGTGCCTTGACCTCCATTTCATTTATGTGCATATGGACGGAGGGCGCTCATTTCCATACACAATGTGTAGAGTTTTGGTGGTGGCATTTAAAAACTAACGAAATGACACCTCTCTCTAATCCCAGTAACGCCTGAAGGTTTGGTCTAATAGTCGGTAAAAACCAATCTGCGTGCATAATGAACATGATGCCCATTGCCCTGTATTAACCCATTCTGACCGGGCACCCATTTTGGTGTTGGCATCATGTTATGCTTTAGCTATTTAAAAATAGAAGATCTACAAGCTCATATCGCGCCACCGAGTGGCGCGATAGGAGCTTGTAGGTCTGCTATTTTTGAAAAATCGAAGACCGACTGACATTTTTAGAATCTGATCTCAGGTCAGAATGGGTTCATCAGGACCAGTGTGTGTCCGGCGGAAAACTCGTATGAATCTGATCTCAGGTCAGAATGGGTTAGAGTCTGCCATGCCACCCACCCTGCAGGGAAAGACCTGTACGCTGTAAAGACTATCTTTTTTTTGGGGTGGAAGTTGCGGGATTTTAGCGGAAGTATGTCGCCCAAGGAAATTACGTTGATGCTTTACACGAATCAGTTTACATTCTCCGCGAATGAAACAAGTGTTGTGATTGGTCGGGGGAAAATATCGTATCCGGGGGAAATGCGCGTGCATCTGGAGAGAGAGAGAGAGAGAGAGATCCAGTCCCCGACGACACATGCATGTTACCCAAATGTTACTATAGTTATGTGACCTACTGTAAAACTGGACAAATCGATTTAATGTTGGCACCAAAGGTGTAGTATATGCATCAGCCTTTAACCCATTCTGACCTGAGATCAGATTCTAACGCACAGAAGAATGGTGGTTCTTTAACGCATTTTGACCTGAGATCAGATTCTAACGCACAGAAGAATGGTGGTTCTTTAACGCATTTTGACCTGAGATCAGATTCTAACGCACAGAAGAATGGTGGTTCTTTAATGCATTTTGACCTGAGATCAGATTCTAACGCACAGAAGAATGGTGGTTCTTTAACGCATTTTGACCTGAGATCAGATTCCAACGCACAGAAGAATGGTGGTTCTTTAAAACAAAAAGGTGTCAGATGATTCCATCAGTTGTAAAAAAAAAAACATGAACAAAGACACAAATAAATAACAAATAAGGCCACTACACTTAGAATTTATGCAAAAATATTGGTAAAGTAAATGCTTATACCATTTTGATGATGACTCCTACTTTTGTTATTTGTTATTTGAGTATTTTTGGTGGCTGTATAAAGTCCAATGTCAGATAAACACTATCACTGATCATTTAACACGGACTGTGGAACACAAATTGTCCATTTTGGTGGTTTAACTGCCAGCCGTGGGTTTGGTGTCGTTCTCTGCCAGGTGCTTTTCCTCTGGGTTCCTTTCCTCCGTCACCTTTGTGATGTGATGCCAGTTGAGTCGGTCAGTGGCTGCCGTCTCTAGTACATCTAGACCTGAGGACTATTCTACAAAATGTCGTCGGCAGCGGTGGCCGAACGGTTTGCGGAGCGGTCTTGATATCGGAAGGTCGCCAGTTCGAATCCCCGGACCGGCAAGTTAAAATGACCACCGCTGAAGTGCCCTTGAGCAAGGCATTGAACCCCTACCATGAAATGTTCTATGAGCAGGGCCTGGCTGTAAACAAGTTCTTGAGCTTAGTCCAGTTACCCTGGGTAAACATAGTACCTTTGCTTTGCTTTCTAAATCCTGACAGTTTTCTGAAAAACCTCATGTTTCTATATGCTAGTGGTGCTCAAACTATTTCATGTCAAGGACCACCCAGAATTATCTGTATTTATAGCTGCGGACCCCCTTCTGAAAATATGTTGTTCCTTCCAGCCAGGGACCTCCCCGGAAACAAAGATATGAGTTGAAAAAACGTTCGCTCTGAAAGAATATATATTCAAAGATTTGCGCCACATGTTCACGATAAATAAATAAAAAATAGCAGACCGCTATGAGCTTGTAGATCTGCTATTTTTCAACAGCTAAAAGCATAACATAATGCTATATATAAACACCAGAAGGGGTTCCCGCATAGAATGGGCTAGTGTGCCAGGCTGAAGCCCACACCTCTTTACGCTGGGCCGTATCCCAGCTCTGGTGGCGACACTTTGCATTAATTAACTAAGAGCGTATTTATTGCCAAGTACATTTTACACATGCCCGGAATTTGTCCTCGTTTAACGTTTAACCCAATCCTAAGCTATAGTGAGCAGACGTTCTCTACAGTGCCCAGTGATCAGGTTTTTGGTTAAAGAGAGAGTGCCACAATTTCTGTATTTTCATGTGTCTTATGAGGTGACGGTATACTTCATTAGACACCCTGGAGTCGTTTTTATGTGCAATTGTGACGGGTGGCCGTTTAAGTCACAAGAAACTATTTAAGAACACAGTAGTATAATTAAGGTGCGCTGTTTTAAAGTGCAGTGTGCATTTGTACTGTGAAACTTATTTAAAACTGTAGCCGACCTACGCCACCCTTGGTTTAAAACAGAGTAAAGGGAACTCTTAAAAACAATAAAAAGGACACCCAGGTTCGATATTAAAACCAGTTAAAAAGAGCATATAAATTAAGGAAAACTATGAAAGACTGATACAGGACAGGATTTTGGGGGGTTACAAAATTGAACTTTATTGTCTTATACAAGGGCACTCTAAAATGGCCAGTAGAAAAATACAATGAACTTAAAACGCCCTAAGCCTAAAACCCTAACCAATCCTATATAACTAACTAAACTAAAATCTTGACCAAAACAACAAAACAAAACGAAACAATCAATCACAATTAAAATGTCCGGATAGCAACGTGCAAATACAGCAAAGGGGAGGTTGTGCAGACAGTCAGGGAAGGAGCCAGGTCTGGTCGTCACTGAAACACACAGATACAGTGCGGCAGTTCATCTGTTCTACGTCACGAATTCAGTTCAGACAGGGAAGTAGTCAACGTTGGCAAAACTGCGTGTTCAGGTACTTCCAGGCGACCCAGGGTATGAACCTGGGTCTATCTGGTTCAGGTACTTCCATGCGACCCAGGGTATGAACCTGGGTCTATCCGTCTTCTGCTTGCAGTATGCAACCTCTCAGTCTCGTCTGTCTTTCAAGTTCGCCTGGTCGCACTTGGAGTTGGACACCTTCTCGTCTGTCTCGTCACACCGGTGGCTCTGGAGCTCGCTGTGGCTCTATAAAGTGCAGAGTGCAACCCGGTCCGTCTCCCCTGTACTTAATCCCTCTTGCTGTCCGGTGCTGCTATCGTTCTCTACCGAAACCGTCACTATTCTCTTTGTCTCGTCTCGTCTCGTCTCTTCTCGTCTTGTTGCTTGTCTCCTTGCTTTGCTCGACCGCCCCCACAGGCCGGGCCGGGCCGGGCACACAGCAGCCAGGGGTCGTGGTCGTGGCACTTCTAGAGCTTGGTGAAGGCCTGGCTCTCTCTGTAGCAAGACGGTTCTCTTATTCAGTGGCAATGTGTGCAATATGTATTATGTTGTGCAAAAGGTCTTCTGGCAAAAAAATTAATCACTCCAGTTCAAGTTCTTTGATGGCTCAAAGATAAGCTCACAGCCAGTACAGGGGCTGAGATGTTTAATGCCAAGTGGAAAATACTGTTTCATGTAGTGCTCTGTAGTAGGGCTGACCTCGATTAGTCGAATAGTCGACTAATCGATCGGAACGGGTCTCAGTCGACTGACCACCTCTTAGTCGACTGAGCAAAAAATAAAAAAACTTTTTTCTTTTTTTTTTCTTTTTTTTTTGCCCCAAAAAATTGTATATAAAATACAATATTTACAAAAATATACAAAAATATTGTATTATTCCACTAGGTCTGTGGGGGACATAAACACATTTGAACATTCTGACTGTTCAAATCTCCAATGTGCATGTGGAGTGTGTGTGGCAATGTGCCACTGCCTGTGACTTGAATCGCACAGTGTGCTGGCCTGATAGACTCCAGAATCTCAATCTCACCTGCTGTGCTCAATCTGGCTAATGACAAGCCTCTCAGTTGTTAAAAAAAAAGATTTGAACAGTCAGAATGTTCAAATGTGTTTATGTCCCCCACAGACCTAGTGGAATAATACTATATTTTTGTATATTTTTGTAAATATTGTATTTTTATATACAATATTTTGCTTAGTCGACTATCAGTCGACTATACAAATCCTTAGTCGGGGACAGCCCTACTCTGTAGTGTGTTGGTCCAATTGTAAATTAGAAGTTTGAGTATCCCAATATTTATTCCTTATGTTATTTTCTTGATACCATGCAGCGGGTATAGATCTATTATAGATTTAGATCCGGGCCAGAATATGAACATGAATGTCTCGTGTTTGTTACCAAATTGTAAATATGCCCAAAAGCATCTCAAAGAACCGTCGTCTTTTTTGTTTCATATCTATAACAGTCTTTGTCTTGAGTTTGTGATTGAAATGTAGTACTGTAGTTCTGCAAACTGTATATTATGTGGCACGAATGCAATAATTCGTCACTTTGACAGTACTGAGGTCATGTCTGAGAGCGGCAATACGCACGTCGCACAAACACTGCACGGCTCTTTTCACTTAGCCTTTAATCCATTCTGGGCGGGAACCCCTTTTGGTGTCATACTTTAGCTATTGAAAAAAATAGCAGACCTACAAGCTCGTAGCGCGCCACCGAGTGGCGCGCTACGAGCTTGTAGGTCTGCTATTTCTTTGAAAAATCGTAAAAAATGCAGCACAAATCTTTGAATATATATTCTTTCAGGGCGAACGTTTTTGTTTTATTTCGACGTCAGGCCTAAATGGGATAATGAGTACTTATCGCTATTAGGGGGACTTATTCAGAACGGTATAATAATAAGCAGTCCACACATCAACTCTTATATGATTTTCAATCTCCCACCACTAAGTACCTGCTGTCTGCTTGAACGTGGGAAATAGTTACTCTCTCCGTCTTAAAGGAGTGAAACCAATTGAATTTATCTCTGCATATGGGATAATTGCTTGTGCTCCAGTCTGCTGTTCCTTTCATTTGTGTGACATGCTGTTTTGTACCAAGGCCTAACTCTCAAGCAGTGCCGTTGCCTTAGCAATAAAATGTGACCAAATTTGACTGAGGGACTGCCATTGGATTTCTTTTTTGAATTTTAGTTTTTTCATGTCATATGAAAGCAGGGAATCATAGCTTCAAATTTGACATATTGGTTGTTCAGTTTGACCCACCGGTTTTGGAGATATGGCTTATATAGAGTAATGTCTTGCAGAGAAACAGCGAGTTGAGAAAACAGGCTTGAAAGGTTCACTTCTGTGGTCTCTAACATTACACCTAGCTACATGTTTAAGCATTTATTTCATATTTACATGTCGATTTCAGCTCTGACACTTATTTCAGACATGCTCTAGTATGTGAAGAGTCTGCCAGTGCTATTAACTCATTTTGAAAAAAGTTTTTCTCCTCTGGTGAAAAGCTGGAATTTGCACGATGGCAGGCTCTCAGTCAAATCTGATCACAAATATCTCGCCTACTCCCATATCCTGTAACAGCCCCCCCCCCCCCCCCCACGCACTGGTACAGCATTCATTATTTGTTCTTTTACTTATGCAGAAAACTTTCCTGTACAACAGATGAACATATTTTGTTAGCATCTCTTACTCAGTGGGTGTAGAGACAGCAGAGGATGATGTTCTTCTGTGTTTGTCATAAGGTATGACATTTTTTTTTGGTGAATATATTTTTGAATTATAGCGCGACTGGTGTCTTCTCATCTTAAGGATAATGAGGCTGCTATAGATGAAACAGTGACTCCTGCCTTTGCGGGGTGTGTGTGTGTGTGTGTGTGTGTGTGTGTGTGCGCGTGCATGGCTGCGTGCGTGCGTTTGTGTCTGTGTGTGCATACACACCTGCTCTCATTTTTTCTGGCTGGTCAACGCTCACGGCAGACGACAACGCATCCAGAGCTCCATGATGCTGGCGGGGTGCATTGTCTCCCCTCTGAAGTTGTTTTTACTTGGTTGTTAATCTCTCTCTTTTCTCTGTGTTCCTTCATTTGTCTTCAGTGTGTTGTGCTGACGGGCGCTGTGGTAATTATAGGTACGATCGTATACACTTCCACTGCACTGACGTCCCCCACTGAGACATTGTTCTCCTCATTTGGCTGATTAAAGATCACCAAAACACACACACTCGTACACACTGTGCAATATTTCCGATTATGCTGTCGGACTCCCGGTCTGACGCAAGATGGGGGCTTTGATCGCTGAGGTTTTGCTCGCTGTGTGTGAATCTGTGAAAGGCTCTGCGAGAGAAGATCCAGCGCCGGTAAAAGTGCTCGCCGACGCCTTCCTGACCGTTTCTGAATAACTAGCAGGTTTGATATTTGGCTCTCTCTCGCCGATTGGACAGCAGAAGAACACCGAGAAGGCCTGTATTACAGCCAATGAGAGCACAGGACAGCTGTGCTCACTGTCTGTCTTTCTGTTGACTGTATCGATAGATGATCAGATGATAATATATATATAACCTTTATTCCCTGTGTCGTACATATTGGTAGCTATATTAGCACAATGGTGCTGTTAAATAGTATATATAAAACCAACGCATTATTCACTTGAATAATGTTGATAAAACCGCTTCGGAATCAATAGTGCAGAGCAAACTTTGTGACCTTGTGTGTGTGTGCGTGCACATACGGAGAGAGAGAGTTATTTAATGAAAATCAAGATTGTCTCGGTATAGCGCACGTACGCTATCACAAACATTTCGCCCTGTGTAGCCTGGCTATTCCCGTGTGTGTGTGTGTGGCGTGCACACACAGAGAGAGAGAGAGAGAGAGAGAGAGAGAGAGAGAGGCGTCCTTGCTATGTCGGTCTGGCCTATCACGGCATCCTGCACGTGCGTGAGATGTCAAAATGAATTGGAATAAAAAACAACAAATTATGTAGCCTGTGAAGTTGCCCGAACGGCCAAGGCTCCAAGAACGTTTATTTTCCCCAACCTCCTCCACCAAAGTCCAGTACAGATTCAACAGTGTGAAACCAGGAAAATAACAATAATAATAATAATACTGAGAAATGAAATGAACACTTGAACACTACGAACAAAACCCAACTGGATAAGAGCTCTCTTCAGGCTGTATACCTTGATCACACAAGGCCCTGCAGCTCTCCCTCAGGGATGTGTCATTGCCCACTTCTAACTAACTAGCCTGTCCCTGCAGCCTCCTTTAAATAGGAGTGGATCCTACCACTGGGCACAGACTCAATCAGCACATTTCTTCTCAAATACTTAACCTAAACATTCTCAACAATGTGTTACAATTAAACAAGTCTAAAGCATAAGGAGACCCCCCCCCCCCCCCCCGTGCACAGATAGATAGGCAATGTGCTCTTAAAAAAAAAAAAAAAAAAAGTTCTTAATTTGTAGTGTGTTGACCATGGTGACATTGATCAATTCTTGATAAAAAACGCTTCTACTATATTATTTAGGCCCCCACAATCTAAAGCTATGTTTCTATGTCAGTGGTTCTTCGATAAAAAATAATAATAGCAGACCTGCATACCATAATGCTAACACCAAAATTGGTTCCCGCCCCAAAATGGGTTAAGGCAACCAGCCGGTTCCGCGCGCTGCACAAGGTGCCCTTTTTTCACTTGAGCACCTGCCCCTCTAAATGTCTGTGCACGCCACTGAATGGAATGGAAGTGAGTGGCGCTTTTTTCATGTTCCATCCAGACTGAGTTAGCCCGACACACACCGTCTGCGACCGCCGCGGTACAGTATTGCCGTGCGCCATAGCCGCACGGCAACACCAACAGGACGCGGCGCGCTACCACGCGGCTGGGGAGTTTTGTTGACTATATTCCATTGCCACGCCCACGGATAGCCGGGTGGAGGCCGCGCGGCAACGCCTGGAAAATAGAACAGCGGTGCATCGGCGTGGCAGGCGAGGCGTGACCGCGCGTCGGACGCAGCCGGTGTGCGATAGGTTCATTGAAAATAATGGAGGCGGCTTTGTCCGCCGCGCGGGGGACGCAGCCGGTGTGTGGTGGGCTTTAGTTTGCTACACTCTCCACTCCCTGGCAAGCGCTCCGTTCCTCCAACAACCTCTTTACAATATTAGCCCGGCTCTTTACTGTATGTCCACACAGCCTGGACCTGTATGGCCTGCTTTAGTCTTATAGAACATGTCTTAGGGCTAGCAGGCCCTGGGGAGCTCTCAACAGGAGTGAGATAGATGGCACAGTTACAGCAAAGCGCTCCCCCACTCCTCCCTTAGGCCAAAGACTGCTATCGAAGATGCTTTCTCTGCTGAACAAATCTATGCTATAACAGAAACTCCCCCACAGACATGCACAAGCAGCGCAACACGCACAGCGCTTTATCTAATGTGACCGACACACACATTATTTGTGTTTCCTCACATAAGCATCCTTCTCCTCCTAGCATACGTATACACATTATGTGTATGTATGCACCGCGGGCGGCGGTGGCTCAGGGGTTAGAGTCGGTGGCTGGATTGGTATAACCGCAAGGTTGCCAGTTCGAATCCTGTGGGCTCCCCCAGAGTTAGTGTCGAAGTGTCCTTGAGCAAGACACTGACTGAACACCCCTAATTGCTCCTGATGTGCTGGTTGGTGCCTTGCATGGTTTCCGCCGCCATCGGTGTATGAATGTGTGTGTGTGGATGAGTGAATGTAATGCACAATCTATGTAAAGCGCCTTGGATAAAGGTGCTATATAAATGCACCATTTACCATGTATGTGCTCAAACACACGCAGGTTCCACTCAGCTGGAGTGTCCCCCCCCCCCCCCCCCCTGGGTGGTCCCCAGGAGGGGTTAGCCGTAGCCAACAACTAGCTACAGGATGCACAATTGAATTAACCCATTCTGATCTGGGAACGATTCTACAAAATGTCTTATAAATCCTGACAGGTTTTCAGGTCAGTGGTTCTCAAACTATTTCATGTCAAGGACCCCCAAAAATATATGTAATTGTCCGCCGACCCCCATCTGAAAATATGTTGTTCCAGGAACCCCACACAAGCAAATATTTGAGTTAAAAAACGTTCGCTTTCATAGAATATATATTCAAAGATTTGTGCCACATTTTCACGATTTTTCAAAAAGCTCGTAGCTTGTAGATCTGCTATTTTTCAATAGCTAAAGCATTACATAATGCTTCAGGGTTCCCGCCCTCAATGGGTTAAATGTGTTTCCTCATCTGGGGGAGGTCACATACCGCCTGGTCCAACTGCTCTATTGATTGAAATCAATAAGTTCCAATCTAATCAACACCACACTGTCCTTGGCTTACAAAGGAGTAGAGTATGTATGATGAAGAGCGACTTTCTTTAGGGCTGATCTATGCGCTCAGAGGTGATGCAGGGGTTAATCCATCCTGGGCGGGAACCCCTTTTGGTGTTTTAAGCATTATGTTGTACTTTAGCTGTTGAAAAATAGCAGATCTACAAGCTCATAGCGCGCCACCGAGTGGCGCGCTACGAGCTTGTAGGTCTGCTATTTTTGGAAAAATGGTGAAAATGTATAGCGCAAACCTTGGAATATTCTTTCAGAGCGACCGATTTTAACTCAAATGTTTTGCTTCTGTGGGTTGCCCCCGGAACAACATATTTTGAGATGGGGGTCGGCCGCCAATTACATATGATTTTTGGAGTCCTTGGCATGAAATATTATTAACAATATATTTATTGAATTTTCTTTTTTTTTTGACAAACAGACAATACAACAAAACAATACATAATACAGACAATACAATACAATTACTTAAAATGAAAAACAAACAAAAAACAAAACAATGACATACGTACAGTATAATAAAATAATGGCACTTAGAATGGTAACAACAACAACAACAACAGAGACCTTATGGCCACAAGACCAAACAGCTGCAGAGAATACAATTAGACAATTTCCACCATTATTTAAGATAAATCATTAACCGTGATATATTGGATAAACCTTCCCCATATCTTATCAAACATCTTCTGTTTATTCTTCAAAGTATAAGTGATTCTTTCCAGAGGAAGACACAATGATAACTCCCTAAACCACTGAGCAATACTGGGTTTGCCTATCTTTTTCCACGATAAGGCTATAGCCCTTTTGGCTTGTAGTAAACATAAATCCAGGAATCTTTGTTCGCTACTCTGAATCTTATGGCCAGGTGGGCAAAGACCTAATAGAAACAGTTTTGGGTCAAGCTCAATATCTATCGACAATATCTTCTGAATCTCCCTCCTCACTTCTTCCCAGAATTCTTTCACTCTTGGACATGCCCACAGACAATGGAAAAGTGTACCTTTGTCTTTACCACATCTGATACAAGTATCTGGAATATCTGCACTAAATTTATTTAATTTCTCTGGAGTGATATAGACCCTCATCAGCCAATTATATTGCAACAGTTTTAACCGAGTGTTACCCGTCTGGGATTGAGCATCCATACAGGCTGAGCTCCACTCTTCCAATGTCAATTCCTCTTGTAGATCAGCATTCCATGCATTATATTTGGATTCAGAGGATTCAGGAGAGAATTCTACTAACATAGAGTATAAATCAGAAATGATGCCCCTATTAAAGGGGTTTCTGATAAGCTCTTTTTCTATTATTGACAGGGGAGGGAGTGTCAGAGAATTCACCTGTTTAACCCCTATAAAGCTTCTGAGTTGTAAATACTTAAAGAAGTGTGTACGGGGTGAATTGCATTTAGCAGCTAGTTCCTTGGCATGAAATATTGAGTGATATAGTAACATAGGTATTTCAGAAAAATGTCACAGAAGACATTTTTTTTAATTTCGACGTCAGGTCTAAATGGGTTAATGTGTGTCTGCTGTGTTTGTGTGCACGCTAGTGCACATGCCTGGCGTTGTGACACGCCATTTGTCTGCTTCATTGATCACGGAGGGAACAAGAGATACATCCATACATCCATATGCACATCCATCCCCATACATCCATCCCCATACATCCATACATCCATATGAACATCGCCCTGAGTAGGACAATAGTCTTGCACACAGTGTTCTTAATGTACGTGTCCAACTGTCCATTTACATTGTGTATAGTCTGTTGTGCAAAAGCCCTAACTTATTATTTGTGGCATGAAAGAAGTGTTGCTCGCTCGCCGGGAAAAAACAAACCAACAGATTTCCCTCTGCGAGATGATGTGTTTACATTGTTATCTTGAGAAAATCTGTTATTTTTCCGCAAAACGACAGTGTCGTGCACGGAAGCATAGATGAGGCGTTGGTGTATGTATATTGTTCAGAGAGGAGTGCACGGACGGAGCAGTGTTGCGTGACTTTTTAATTGCCAGGCGTGTGTGTGTGTGTGTGTGTGTGTGTGTGTGTGTGTGTGTGCGCGTGCGCGTGCACACGTGTTTGTGGGATTCAGGGGCATCTGGACTGGCCAGTACTCTCTAAGTTCGATCCGGCCGTGCTGCACTCTAGCTTAATTTGTGTCCTCTCTCTTGCTCTCTCTCCGCTGATCTGAGTGATTCTGGCTGACCTTCAGTGCGACATGGCAGCCCTTCTAATTGCTCGGAGGTGCCAGCTGCGAGGGCTCCAGTGGTTATACAAGAGGCTGAAGGCACAGCACAGTATTGTCCAGAAAATGTTGTTGCGTTTGCCCCCCGTTTTGAACGAAGGCCAATGCCTTGAAGTCGTGCAGGGATTTGAGCCGGTTGAAGACATCCCTCCCACGCACATATCGATCCTGTCATCCACAGGGCCCAGTATTTCCTTTTGTTAATATCACCTCCTGTGATTTAATAGTCACACAAACCCACGGTGTATACACAGAAGATTAAAACACCCAACAGGCATTAAATAAACGTCTACGACCTCAGGGTCGTAACGATGAGAAGCACATGCCAGCCGAGTACACATGTAGTCATCGTGTTTCCCCCCATATGAACCGTAGGACCACTTCAACCTATCTTCATGTAATTGGTCCTCATCAATGCTCATTATACAACAGGTCGTTTCGAGGAAAGCAATCTGATTGGTTGAAACAGCCTTCTAGCCGTGGGTTCAAACGAGCACCACTCCACACCTAATCAAAACAAAGAATTCAGCTGCTCTGTTTTCCCAGAGCGCTAGCAAACTCGGTGGCTATAGGCTAGCTTCGTCTCGTTCCTGACCGCATCCCTGTCGTGGCAATAATCACGTTAACCCACACCCTCTCGTGTAATATTGCTTAATTATACAACAGGTCGTTTCAAGGAAGCAATCTGATTGGTTGAAACAGCCTTCTATAGCCGTGGTTCAAACGAGCACCACTCCACACCTAATCAAAACAAAGAATTCAGCTGCTCTGTTTTCCCAGAGCGCTAGCAAACTCGGTGGCTAGGCTAGCTAGTTTCTTGGGACATTTGTGGTCGTAGTGACTACATCTGTCATATATATGTTTTTTTAGCGATTTTCTTAGTTTTAAGGGTAACTGTTGTATAATTGTAATATTATGGGTGTGGTTTAACTTCAGTGATGCTTGCGGAACTCGACTTCGTCTCGTACCACATCACTGTTGTGTAAACCACACCCTCTGGTGTAATATTGCTTAATTGTTAGTGGCAGTGTTCCGGGTCTACTCACTATGATTCAGAGGAGAGGGCAGTTCAGAAACATATCTACCAGTGACGTCATCAGTAGGCAGGTTTGGACACAAGATTTCAAACTTTTAATTGATGTTGTGTTTATGCAAGAACAATTGCTTCTATTTTCTGCATGCTATAACTTTCCAGGACCAGAAAGGCTGTAGTTTATATATGCTTGGATAATGATGCCCACCAATGAGACACAGGGAGGAGATGAAATTGTGCCATCTCATAAGGAGCACCAATTATTTAAAAATGGGTTTGAAAATGGGTTAAAAGTGCTCATTTAACCACTTATGGGAGTTCCCAGAGGCAGCGGTGGCCGAACGGTTTGCGGAGCGGTCTTGATATCGGAAGGTCGCTAGTTCGTATCCCCCGACCGGCACGTTAAAATGACCACCGCTGAAGTGCCCTTGAGCAAGGCATTGAACCCCTACCATGAAATGTTCTATGAGCAGGGCATGGCTGTAAACAAGTACCCTGGGTAACTGGATCTACAAGCTCATATCGCGCCACCGAGTGGCGCGATACGAGCTTGTAGGTCTGCTATCTTTTGAAAAATCAAAGAACGACTGACATTTTTAGAATCTGATCTCAGGTCAGAATGGGTTCATCAGACCAGTGTGTGTCCAGTGGAAAACTCGTATGAATCTGATCTCAGGTCAGAATGGGTTAAAGAAACCTATAGCATCTAATTAAATAACATACTTGGCATCTATATAAACTAAACAGTCATCAAGTAGGATGTGAATACGTGGAGTCAGGTGATGATGAGGGGATTTGTTTTGGTGTTTTTTTCACATCCGTGGAGTGATTCCTCAGGTGTCACTGACGGCACGAGATGAGGGCAGGACACCTCCAATTTAACAGCACCTTTCGTCATTCCCATTTAGTTCAGCCCCATTATACACATAACCTCAATCATAGTGCCATCTCTGTAGGGACGTGAGCAGTGAGCCTTGTTTGTTGCCCTGTTTATCTTGTTTGTTTTAAGTGAAAGCAACTTCGCCGCATCAGCACACAGTCATTAAACCAGCTGAGTTGTTTGATTCACCTGTCTCATTGTTTTAACTGCAGCGTGATTTGATTAAACCCAGAAAGCGCTCGCTGGTTGGATTTTCTGCCAATTATGCAAATTTCTCATGTCACCATTTTGTGTGTGTGTGTGTGAGAGAGCGTGGTTGGTGGTTAACTGTGAAGTCAAGTGGAAGCATAGTATTTGCATATTGTAAATGTCAATCCATAGATAGAACACTGTCGGCGCCTCTCAGGGGTCCTTTGTAGTGGACTTGGGTCTGGGCCTCGTTATCCTCTCCTCTGTTTCTCTCCTGGGCGAGAGGCATTGTGTTAGGATTCATCTCCCTGCAAACCTCTTGAGTTTTAACCCATTTTGGACTGAGGTCGATTAAAAAAAAAAGCCTTCTAAATCCTAATAGATTTCTGAAAACCACCATGTTTCTATGTCAAGTTGTGCTCAACCTTTTTCATGTCAAGGACCCCCAGAATTATCTCTATTGGGCCACGGACCCCCATCTCAAAATATGTAGTTCCCCCCCCCCCCCCCCCCCCCCCACCCCCCCCCACCAGAAGCAAATATTTTAATTAAAAATGTTCGCTCTGAAATATATATTCAAAGATTTGCGGCCCCTTTTTCTCGACTTTTCAACAATAGCAGACCTATACAAGCTCATAGCGCGCCACTCGGTGGCGCGCTATGAGCTTGTAGATCTGCTATTTTTCAATAGCTAAAGTATAATATAAAGATTAAAACACCAACAGGGCTTCCCGCCCAGAATGGCTTAAACCCAGCAGTGGATATAATCATCTCGCTGCATGTCTGCGTGTCCCACGTGAAGGGTTTGCTGAACGGAAAGATCTGTCTTCACATTTTTAGTTAAAAGCCGCATGCATATTTGATGGCATCGTGCTGTGCTGCCTAGCTCTATTGTATGTTTTAACCCATTCTGGGCGGGAACCCCTTTTGGTGTTTTAAACATGATGTTATAATTTAGCTATTGAAAAATAGCAGACCTACAAGCTCATAGCGCGCCACAGAGTGGCGCGCTACGAGCTTGTAGGTCTGCTATTTTTGAAAAATCTTGAAAATTAGACACAAATCTTTAAATATATATTCTTTCAGAGCGAACGTTTTGAACTCAAATCTTTGCTTCTGGAGGGGTCCCTGGAACAACATATTTTCCGATGGGGGTCGGCGGCCAATTACAGATAATTATGGGGGTCCTTGACATGAAAAAGGTTGAGAACGACTGACATAGAAACCTAGGGTTTTCTGAAAACTGTCAGGATTTAGAAGACATTTGTAGAATCGTCCTCAGGTCAAAATGTTTTAATATATCAGGGTTATGTCTCATTTTCATCCAGGGATCTCCTCTCTCTGAACACTTTGCATCCAGTGAATGTCTCTGCAACAGAAAAGTTCTTGAGGGAATTAAGTCAGTCCAATTTATATACCTCATTCTGCGATGCTGTTTGCGTGTGTGAAAATAGCACATTTACAAGCATGTACTGTGCACCGTACTGTGCACGGGTCGGCAGGTTCGTACAAAGGAGTATAAAATTACAGAATGAATTAATGTCTAATTACTTCAGAATTGTCACCTCGACGTATTAATAAAGACTATGTACCATGGCATGTTGATGAGGTTGCATACAGTATATAGGGTTGAATATCTCTATGTTCGTCTCCCCGGTTCCATAGAGAGAGAAATCTATGTTCATGTTAAAACACCTACTTTTACATTTAGTCACAACACACTTGTTGAGCTTCTTGTTAGTGTGGTTGCCCTAACAGGGCAACCAGACTCTTGTAATTGTGACACTTTATAATTTTTTCCACTTATTATTTCACTGGAGTAGTCTTTAGTTTGACGCTTTATACCTCCCACACTGTACGCTGTACGCACTTGAGCCATATGTCAAATTGACCGGAAAAATCGGGAATCGTGTGCTTGTATTTTGTTAAGAGAAATGTTGTATAGTTTAATTGATATGAATTTATTAGTGAATTAAATTTCCCCATTGACATGAATGGGAAAAGGCAAAAAATCACATTCAAGTATTTTTTCCTCGGAGACTGTAATCATTATAGTTACAAAACTTGGAGGATAAATTCAACATTATCCCTAAAATTATTTAACACTAAAATGTTATCGGTCGGCCTCATGGTGGCGCTATAACAGCCCACTTTACCTTTTGGCTTATAACTCTTGAACCGTAGGTCGTAAAATCAAAATTATTTTTTCTTTGGATTCCTTGGGTCATGACGCATCTCCCCGCCCATTTCCGCCATGATAGATTTTCCGCCATTTTGAATTTTGTCCAAAACACACTTTTTGCTTTTCCTCCTACAGATTTTGTCCAAATCTCACAGAAATCGGCACACATGATCTCTGGACCTATCCGATTAAAACACCAACTGCAGAATTTTGGTAGTGCGTATCGTTCGGCCATAATCGTCTTCCGAAGTTAGTAAAAGGGGCCTATATCACAAAAAATGCCATAAATCACGAACGGAATGTCCAATCCATCCCAAACTTGAATCACATGTCCGGGGTGGTTCAATCAACCAAGTTCTAAAAGCAATTCCATTTTCATCCATAGGGGGCACCGCAAATGTGAGAAATGTAACCGTTTGTCGCAAAAACATGAATTTCGGGGGTTAAATTCCCTCCGAATTACTTACGCATGATCACAGGGGTGACGCGACATTGTAATTGGCTGGCAATATTAGTGGGAGGGGCATATGTAAGCCACTGCGGCAACCACACTGCAATTTTTTTAAATTGCGAATTTTCTAGTTTGAAACATTCTTGAATATTGACAAATGCACAAAGAAGCATCACTTATTGGCACAGGGTGAAAGTAAGCAAAAACGGGCATTAATGCCAAATGCATTTTCCGGAAAACTCCATGATTGCGGGATGTTATGGACCTCTGTGGACATTTACCGGAAGATTTGCTGGTAAACAACCGTTTACTCACCGGTAAATGTACTGGATTTACACTGCCTCTACATTTAGTACATCTGCCCGTAATCCTTGTTTTTTTTGCGCAGTGTTGAGAGTTTGTCAGAGACGCTGCAGGTAACAGACCCATGAACAGTATATTTTAAGGGTCCAATTTTATACACTAATCAGACCAGTGTGTGTCCAGTGGAAACCTCGTATGAATCTGATCTCAGGTAAGAATGGGTTAAGGGTCCAATTTTATACTCTTAAACTAATACTGAGGATTTTTACTGTGTTTACTGCATATACAGTACCTCTGCAGTCTCCATTATCATATTGCAACATTACATAACTCTCCTGTCCACTTCAGCGTCTCACTGTACTGTCTGGGTAAAACTAATACTGAAGGTGAAGGTGGGTAAAAGGCAAAGAAAAGAAGAGGGAAATAATTTTGATGATGGAGGCAACAAAAAGCAGTGAGAGATTCTCACCACCCCTGTTAGCCCCGTGTGTTCCCCCATAGGAGGAGGCCTGAGGAGGGGGTTGTTGAATGAGGGCAGGACCAACGAGAGCTATACAGTTCCAGAAAATGTAAAAGGAAGACATTTCTGAGAAGGAGAGAACCTGGGGGATGAGGAGGGGGGCGAGATGAAGAATGCAGGGGAGTGGGGGGGGGGGGGGGGGGTGAAGTTGTTTTGAAAGAGACGGAGAGTGCAAAAGCTGACTTGATGGGGATAGGCTGGTTACCAGAGGGCTTCTGTCAGAGTGTGTGTGTGTGTGAGAGAGAGAGAGAGAGAACAGCAGAGAATGGAGCTGATGTGGCCGTCTGTAATGCAATATGGCAGATGAGATTTTATTTTTAGGACACAAGGCCCCAGAACGATAGGTTTTATAGGGTTTTGAGTGGGTTGATCTTTTTAAATATTCAACTTCAATGAAATATGGAGCATGACTCCAGGCTGTTGGAATTCATAAGTCTGTTTGGCAGGACTGGCTCCGCATATTGAGAGCTGTCAGGGATGGCCTCGGCATTAAGCCGTTCTGGGCGGGAACCCCTTTTGGTGTTTTTAAACATCATGTCATAATTTAGCTATTGGAAAATAGCAGACCTACAAGCTCATAGCGCGCCACTCGGTGGCGAGCTACGAGCTTGTAGATCTGCTATTTTTTAAAAGTCGTTAAAATGTGGCGCAAATCATTGAATATATATTTCAGAGCGAACATTTGAATTTGCTTCTGGGAGAGGGGGTCCCAGAACTACATATTTTTCATATAGAGATAATTCTGGAGGTCCTTGACATGAAAAAGGTTGAGCACCACAGACATAGAAACATTGTTTTTCAGAAAAACGTTTTTTTTTTTAATCGACCTCAGTCCAGAATGGGTTAACACAACCAACCAGCCTCAGCCGGTGGTTGAAAACAACGGCAAAGGAAGTAAGACCTCTGAGAGACAACGAGAGAGACTTCAATTGAAAACTGAATTATTTACTCGCCGTTTGATGTGGGGTGCGGGTGGGGGGAGGGGGGGGGGGTGCGTTGGGCGTTACCAGTCAATTTGGTGGGACTGTGACATGTCATTGAGTCACTTTGAATCAACTGTATCGTCGTGTGTAATAATTATTTCATCATATTCACGATCACCTCTTATTTATTTCCGTGTGTTCCATTTGGAAAAACCTGTTAGTTGTGTGCAAGCAGTGAGTGGTACTCACAATATACCATTGTGGATAATTCTCTGTTTTGCTCAAGTCGTCGTTCCTATTTCATGTTCAACGAAAACAATTTGTCAGACAATATCGTGCAAATATGTACGCTTGTCCAGTTTGGCCTCCAGCTGCAGTGTGTGTGAGAAAAGAGAGAAAAGATCCTCTATAATTATCAGGCTAATAGATTAATTTATCTCATTTATCTTCTATTCTGCGCTCCTCAAATAGAGAAATGTGCCTCTGTGTGCATGCATGACACTGTGTGTGTGTGTGGTGTGTGTGTGTGTGTGTGTGTGTGTGTGTGTGTGTGTGTGTGTGTGTGTGTGTGTGCGTGTGCGTGTGCGTGTGTGTGCGTGCGTGTGCGTGGGGGGTGGGAGGGTGCGTATGTGAAGAGCCAGGGATCAATATTATGATCAATATCATCTCCTCAGTGTGGCAGCAGGTGACTGAGGTGAGCGCTGTGGGAGAGAGACAGGCTGATGGACACCTGTAGTTAGACGGGAGGGGGGGGGGGGGGGGGTGGGGGCATACCGTACACACTGTATGCATTTGGCTCCAACTTCTGGGGTATATTTACCAGCACTTTTCTTCACACAAACAACAACAACGACAACAGCAGCATTTTGAGTGTGGAAAAACCAAGATATATTTAATTCATGCAGAGGCAGCGGCGGTGCATTTTGGTTCTACACCTGTATCAGAGTGATTATTATTATGAGTGTGTGTGTGTGTGTGTGTGTGTGAGATGAGAGAGAGAGAGAGAGAGAGAGAAGAGAGAGAGAGAGAGAGAGACGAGACAGAGAGAGAGAGAGAGAGAGAGAGAGACAGAGACAGAGACAGAGAGAGAGAGAGAGAGAGAGGTAACCCCAGGAGATGATGCTGTCCTCGTATGAGGAGAACATTCTCAGTCCATTAACCTGCATGTAGATATAATTACAGAGTAAGTAGGACTGAGAGCTCAGGCTGTTGCAGCCATCTGCCAGGTGGATCCTCTCTCTTTACACACAGACTGACTGATACATCTTAACCCATTCTGACCTGAGATCAGATTCATACGAGGTTTCCGCTGGACACACACTGGTCTGATGAACCCATTCTGACCTGAGATCAGATTCTAAAAATGTCAGTCGCTCTTTCGATTTTTCAAAAATAGCAGACCTACAAGCTCGTATCGCGCCACTCGGTGGCGCGATATGAGCTTGTAGATCTGCTATTTTTAAATAGCTAAAGCATAACATGATGCCGACACCAAAATGGGTGCCCGGTCAGAATGGGTTATACATCTTAACCGCTTACGTCCCTAGGACGTAGCCACACGTCCTATAGGGAATCCCAACCACGCAGGCGTTGGACGTGTGTGTGTACACACGTCCTAGCGCATCCTCAATGATATCAGGCGTCTTTTTTTTTTCAGTCGGACACTCGGCCACCGTAGAGCGAAGCCGACGGTCATATTAGCATACCGTTCACTTAGCTGTTAGAGTGGCAGAAAGAATGCCTCGTCTCTCCTGATCCAGGGCGCTCTCCGTGGGTTTGATCTGATGGATATAGTAAGCGCTCACAGGGCGGCTGTGGCTCAGGAGGTAGAGCAGGTCGTCCAATGATCACTGCGTCGGCGGTTCGAATCCCGGCTCCTCCTCCTGTCCACATGTGGAAGTGTCCTTGGGCAAGACACTGAACCCTACATTGCCTCCAGTGAGTCGGTCGGTGTGAGCTCGCCACCGTCGGTGTGTGAATGTGGGAAGTGAGGACGCTGGGGTCGACTGTTCACCACCTCACCTCCCAATGAATGAATGAATCATTGTAAAGCGCTTTGAGCACTTGGAAAAGCGCTATAAAAATGCAATTCATTAAAAATACAATTCATTATTATTTTCTGACTTCAACATGCCTCTCGTTCATAATAGGAAGGCTTTTTGGATCTGTATCGTGTGTACCGGTGTGTACCAGAGTAAAAGCGGCACCCCAGAGCTCCTATTTTGAAGGAACTCCGGCACCGATTGTGTTAACGTTTGCTTGGCAAAATGACCTTGTCAGTGTTGTTATATACTTCCTTGTGAGAACAAAATGAAACAAAAACAAAAAAAAATCTGGGATTTTCCCCCCTCTACCCCTTTACACCCACCTTTATCTGTATTCCGCAAGGCATTTGTATGGAAATGAACCGAAGAAGGCTGCAGCGTCTAATATCATTTGGTCCCTGCCACCATTTCTCAGTGCCGTGCATGTCGGGAAATCGGTCCTCTCTCTCTCTCTCCTCTGCTATCCTCAGTAGATTACCCTTCACCCCAAAAGTTATTTATTTGAAATTGGCAAGATATACGCCACCCGTTGCCCACCGTGGACCGACCGCAGTGGTCCGCCCTCTCTGGGGACCAGTCAGGCCAACAATGGCAGCCAACGCTTAGACAGGTGAGCGTCTTATTTCATTTATGGGAGTGGAGTTGAGCATAATTTGTCACGATAAAGTGTCACTTAAAATCCACTTGGAAAAAGTTCCAGCTCCTCGCATCTTCCTCTGCAGGGTGACGTCTGGAGTGTCCTCTCTCCATAAAGTTAGCATAAAGTTAGTGTTTCTGTTTGCTTTCTGCTTATTCACTGAGTGCAGCTACTCTTACTGTGTATTCTCACTTATTTACATGCCGTGCCTACGACTACGTATATTTAGGAAATGACATTATGCTGGATTTGATTCATTATATCTTTTCACAATGCCGTCGTGAGCATGTAGATCTGCAATCTTCGTGTAACACCCGTCGGACACGACAAAGTGTGAGAGAGGCAGGCGAGTGGTTAAAAGGGCACTGTGTGCAGTGCAGTGTATAGGGGAGCGGTAAGCATTGAAAATTCACCAGGCTTGCTTTGTAGACAATGTTAAAGTCAGCAAGGCATGCTGATAGCAATGTCATGCTTCGCTGCAGCTCAGTGGCTGGAGATCAAGCTGGGGGGGCAACTTACCTGAGGGACGTTCCCTACTTTGACATTTTGATCATGGCCCCCCCCACTATGTCAGGTCTCCATTCTCTCTCTGTCCGTCCGTCCGTCTGTCCGTCTCTGATCTGGAAGGTGAAGGGTTTTGGTGTTTCACGGTGTTGTTAGTCATAAGCAAAGCAAGGAAAGGTACCATGTTTACCCAGGGTAACTGGACTAAGCTCAATAACTTGTTTACAGCCAGGCCCTGCTCATAGAACATTTCATGGTGGCGGGTTCAATGCCTTGCTCAAGGGCACTTCAGCAGCGGTGGTAATTTTAACGTGCCGGTCGGGGGATACGAACTAGCGACTTCCGGTATCAAGACCGCGTCCGCAAACTGTTCGGCCACCGCTGCCCCTTTTATTCATTGTCATGTTCACTAGAGAAAACTAAAAACATGTATGCATGTTTTAGGTGAGTCATATTTAAGGTCCTTATCCAGATGCCAGTTTTTGTCTCCGTGTGGATTGGCTATTATGATTCATATCCATTATTTATCATTTCAGCCACAACATATTTCCTCAGAAGCATTGCAAATAAAATAGTATCTCTCTCTCCCCCCCCCCACCCCAAACAAACATGTTTGTAGCTTTTTATTTTCCCCTGGAGACCTTGAGTAATTATTAGGCTTAAGCTTTTAAAATGCCAATTTGTTCTTTACAGGCGTTGAATGAGCTGATATTCCATTTACTAAAACACTACCTTGTTCTCTCTATGCACTGTATGGTTACAAACTGTAACCATACAAACTGTAACCATACCAAAAACACAGGTTTGAAAGGATCTAACGCCCTGAGGTGATCCAATCTCGCTTTGTTTTCAAACCTTCAGAAATTCAAGACAAAAAGCAGCATCCGCGCTTATTCTTTCAAGCTGGGTTTGGGTGCGTATGAAGCCATCAGCCATCAGACGAGTCCAAGGCTAGCTCTATCATACGCTTTATTCAAAAGGAAAATGTTAAGGCCACTCTTAAACGTAGAGGGGTTGTCAAAACAGGGAGATGGTTTCACAGATACTGCCTCCCATTCTACTCTTGGCGATCATTGATTGATTGATTTATTAACAGTTTGCAGAATTACAGTACATTTCAAGTACAACTCAATACAAAAACTGTTAACAGTGAGTGGACGACACCATAAAGCATTAGACTTGTTTACACCAGGCCCCACCATTTTCAATTCATCAAACATTTAGAGACGTACGGTACGAATATACACAACTATATAGTCAAAACGGGAAGTCATCATAGGAGGTAAAAAGGAAAAGAAACATATACAGTGAGGGGGAACAGGGGTGGGGGGGGGAGAGGGATTCAGATTTTACGAGGGCCAGTTTCGAAATGCAGCCGTCCGTAGGTGCCCTTTGAGAGCAGTTTTGAAGGAGTCAAGGGATTTGCATGTCTTAATGACTGTTGGTAGGGCGTTCCAAATGTTGGTGGCATAGGAGCTAAATGAATTTAGTCCCTTGTTTGTGCCGAATCTGGGTTGTACATGGTTTGTTGTTGTTTATAGTATACCATAAGTGACAGTGAGGCTGCATACTGAGGACAGGGTTATAATGCACAATGAGCTCTTTAATCCATTTTAGTGTTTTAAACTTTATGTTTTAATTTAGCTATTGAAAAATAGCAGATCTACAAGCTCATACCCGCGGCACTCGGTGCCGCGCTATGAGCTTGTAGGTCTGCCTTTTTTTTTTTCGGGAAAATGTGGTGCAAATCTTTGAATATATATTCTTTCAGAGCCAACGTTTTTAACTCAAATCTTTGCTTCTGGGAAGTCCCTGGAACAACATATTCTTTCAGATGGGGGTCGGCAGCCAATTACATAATAATTTCTGGGTTCCTTGACATGAAACTGACAGAAACATTTTTTATTAATTGCTCAGGTCTAAATGGGTTAAGATATGACGGTGCCTGCCTGACCATTAAGGGCTTTCTAGTCGAGGTACTCGACTCATCCTCAACTTGAAGATGACGATTATAAACTATTGTGGATTGTGCAGAGAAACTATAATTAATGGGATAAAATATGTTCTCTTTCCCTAGTTTCTGTCGGTATACACGGCGCGCGGCACGCACACACAGAAGCATTCTGGACCAGCTGGTCCTCCAGACACTTCTTTAAAAGGGCTTCTAAATTAGCCCACTTTTATTTCCTGTACAATCATTCTATTTGTCAAACAAAAACGTAGCTAAAGAGACGACAGAAGATGAATCACAGCTCAACGGTTGAAACCGCAGGCGGCTTTGATATCTACGGCATTGATGCGCTTCGGCTATTGTGCTGTTGTAGCTCTGCCGGCTAGTGTTCCAGAGCACTGATCTGGTTCTCTCTCTCTAAACAACAATCTACCTCCAGCCCTCTCCTCCTCCTCCTCCTCCTCCTCTTCCTCCTCCTCCTCCTCCCCCCTCCTCCTCCTCCTCCTCCTCATCCTCATCCTCCTCCTCCTACGTCTCTCTTCTCTGCCTCTATGCTTTGGCTATATGTTTTTGTATCCAGCTCCAAATCCACCATTTCTTCTCCCTTGAACAGATTCCACTTCAGTTCTTTTCACTCCTCGCTCTCATCCCGTCTTGCCCCCCCCCCCCGCCATCATCCTGTTACCCCCCCCCCCATCATCCTGTTACCCCCCCCCCCCCCCCCATCATCCTGTTACCCCCCCCCCCCCACCCCTCCTCCTCTACTCTCACCCTGACTTATTTTAACTCATTTAGGCCTGACGTCGAATTTAATAAATGAACAATTTTCTGGAGAAACCTCATGTTTCTGTATCAGTGGTTCTCAATATTTCATGTCAAGGACCCCAAAAATTATATGTAATTGGCCTCCGACCCCCATCTGAAAATGTTCCAGGAACCCCTCAGAAGCAAAGATTTGAGCAGACCTATACAAGCTCATAGCGCGCCACCGAGTGGCGCGCTATGAGCTTGTAGATCTGCTAATTTTCAATAGCTAAAGTACAACATAATCCTTAACACGGATGTT
>NC_139699.1:11042648-11065148 GCF_964188405.1 Protomyctophum parallelum
CTCTCAGGGGTCCTTTGTAGTGGACTTGGGTCTGGGCCTCGTTATCCTCTCCTCTGTTTCTCTCCTGGGCGAGAGGCATTGTGTTAGGATTCATCTCCCTGCAAACCTCTTGAGTTTTAAACCCAGCAGTGGATATAATCATCTCGCTGCATGTCTGCGTGTCCCACGTGAAGGGTTTGCTGAACGGAAAGATCTGTCTTCACATTTTTAGTTAAAAGCCGCATGCATATTTGATGGCATCGTGCTGTGCTGCCTAGCTCTATTGTATGTTTTAACCCATTCTGGGCGGGAACCCCTTTTGGTGTTTTAAACATGATGTTATAATTTAGCTATTGAAAAATAGCAGACCTACAAGCTCATAGCGCGCCACAGAGTGGCGCGCTACGAGCTTGTAGGTCTGCTATTTTTGAAAAATCTTGAAAATTAGACACAAATCTTTAAATATATATTCTTTCAGAGCGAACGTTTTGAACTCAAATCTTTGCTTCTGGAGGGGTCCCTGGAACAACATATTTTCCGATGGGGGTCGGCGGCCAATTACAGATAATTATGGGGGTCCTTGACATGAAAAAGGTTGAGAACGACTGACATAGAAACCTAGGGTTTTCTGAAAACTGTCAGGATTTAGAAGACATTTGTAGAATCGTCCTCAGGTCAAAATGTTTTAATATATCAGGGTTATGTCTCATTTTCATCCAGGGATCTCCTCTCTCTGAACACTTTGCATCCAGTGAATGTCTCTGCAACAGAAAAGTTCTTGAGGGAATTAAGTCAGTCCAATTTATATACCTCATTCTGCGATGCTGTTTGCGTGTGTGAAAATAGCACATTTACAAGCATGTACTGTGCACCGTACTGTGCACGGGTCGGCAGGTTCGTACAAAGGAGTATAAAATTACAGAATGAATTAATGTCTAATTACTTCAGAATTGTCACCTCGACGTATTAATAAAGACTATGTACCATGGCATGTTGATGAGGTTGCATACAGTATATAGGGTTGAATATCTCTATGTTCGTCTCCCCGGTTCCATAGAGAGAGAAATCTATGTTCATGTTAAAACACCTACTTTTACATTTAGTCACAACACACTTGTTGAGCTTCTTGTTAGTGTGGTTGCCCTAACAGGGCAACCAGACTCTTGTAATTGTGACACTTTATAATTTTTTCCACTTATTATTTCACTGGAGTAGTCTTTAGTTTGACGCTTTATACCTCCCACACTGTACGCTGTACGCACTTGAGCCATATGTCAAATTGACCGGAAAAATCGGGAATCGTGTGCTTGTATTTTGTTAAGAGAAATGTTGTATAGTTTAATTGATATGAATTTATTAGTGAATTAAATTTCCCCATTGACATGAATGGGAAAAGGCAAAAAATCACATTCAAGTATTTTTTCCTCGGAGACTGTAATCATTATAGTTACAAAACTTGGAGGATAAATTCAACATTATCCCTAAAATTATTTAACACTAAAATGTTATCGGTCGGCCTCATGGTGGCGCTATAACAGCCCACTTTACCTTTTGGCTTATAACTCTTGAACCGTAGGTCGTAAAATCAAAATTATTTTTTCTTTGGATTCCTTGGGTCATGACGCATCTCCCCGCCCATTTCCGCCATGATAGATTTCCGCCATTTTGAATTTTGTCCAAAACACACACTTTTTGCTTTTCCTCCTACAGATTTTGTCCAAATCTCACAGAAATCGGCACACATGATCTCTGGACCTATCCGATTAAAACACCAACTGCAGAATTTTGGTAGTGCGTATCGTTCGGCCATAATCGTCTTCCGAAGTTAGTAAAAGGGGCCTATATCACAAAAAATGCCATAAATCACGAACGGAATGTCCAATCCATCCCAAACTTGAATCACATGTCCGGGGTGGTTCAATCAACCAAGTTCTAAAAGCAATTCCATTTTCATCCATAGGGGGCACCGCAAATGTGAGAAATGTAACCCGTTTGTCGCAAAAACATGAATTTCGGGGGTTAAATTCCCTCCGAATTACTTACGCATGATCACAGGGGTGACGCGACATTGTAATTGGCTGGCAATATTAGTGGGAGGGGCATATGTAAGCCACTGCGGCAACCACACTGCAATTTTTTTAAATTGCGAATTTTCTAGTTTGAAACATTCTTGAATATTGACAAATGCACAAAGAAGCATCACTTATTGGCACAGGGTGAAAGTAAGCAAAAACGGGCATTAATGCCAAATGCATTTCCCGGAAAACTCCATGATTGCGGGATGTTATGGACCTCTGTGGACATTTACCGGAAGATTTGCTGGTAAACAACCGTTTACTCACCGGTAAATGTACTGGATTTACACTGCCTCTACATTTAGTACATCTGCCCGTAATCCTTGTTTTTTTTGCGCAGTGTTGAGAGTTTGTCAGAGACGCTGCAGGTAACAGACCCATGAACAGTATATTTTAAGGGTCCAATTTTATACACTAATCAGACCAGTGTGTGTCCAGTGGAAACCTCGTATGAATCTGATCTCAGGTAAGAATGGGTTAAGGGTCCAATTTTATACTCTTAAACTAATACTGAGGATTTTTACTGTGTTTACTGCATATACAGTACCTCTGCAGTCTCCATTATCATATTGCAACATTACATAACTCTCCTGTCCACTTCAGCGTCTCACTGTACTGTCTGGGTAAAACTAATACTGAAGGTGAAGGTGGGTAAAAGGCAAAGAAAAGAAGAGGGAAATAATTTTGATGATGGAGGCAACAAAAAGCAGTGAGAGATTCTCACCACCCTGTTAGCCCCGTGTGTTCCCCCATAGGAGGAGGCCTGAGGAGGGGGTTGTTGAATGAGGGCAGGACCAACGAGAGCTATACAGTTCCAGAAAATGTAAAAGGAAGACATTTCTGAGAAGGAGAGAACTGGGGGATGAGGAGGGGGGCGAGATGAAGAATGCAGGGGAGGGGGGGGGGGGGGGGGGGGTGAAGTTGTTTGAAAGAGACGGAGAGTGCAAAAGCTGACTTGATGGGGATAGGCTGGTTACCAGAGGGCTTCTGTCAGAGTGTGTGTGTGTGTGAGAGAGAGAGAGAGAGAACAGCAGAGAATGGAGCTGATGTGGCCGTCTGTAATGCAATATGGCAGATGAGATTTTATTTTTAGGACACAAGGCCCCAGAACGATAGGTTTTATAGGGTTTTGAGTGGGTTGATCTTTTTAAATATTCAACTTCAATGAAATATGGAGCATGACTCCAGGCTGTTTGGAATTCATAAGTCTGTTTGGCAGGACTGGCTCCGCATATTGAGAGCTGTCAGGGATGGCCTCGGCATTAAGCCGTTCTGGGCGGGAACCCCTTTTGGTGTTTTAAACATCATGTCATAATTTAGCTATTGGAAAATAGCAGACCTACAAGCTCATAGCGCGCCACTCGGTGGCGAGCTACGAGCTTGTAGATCTGCTATTTTTTAAAAGTCGTTAAAATGTGGCGCAAATCATTGAATATATATTTCAGAGCGAACATTTGAATTTGCTTCTGGGGAGGGGGTCCCTGGAACTACATATTTTTCATATAGAGATAATTCTGGAGGTCCTTGACATGAAAAAGGTTGAGCACCACAGACATAGAAACATTGTTTTTTCAGAAAAACGTTTTTTTTTTTAATCGACCTCAGTCCAGAATGGGTTAAACACAACCAACCAGCCTCAGCCGGTGGTTGAAAACAACGGCAAAGGAAGTAAGACCTCTGAGAGACAACGAGAGAGACTTCAATTGAAAACTGAATTATTTACTCGCCGTTTGATGTGGGGTGCGGGTGGGGGGGAGGGGGGGGGGGTGCGTTGGGCGTTACCAGTCAATTTGGTGGGACTGTGACATGTCATTGAGTCACTTTGAATCAACTGTATCGTCGTGTGTAATAATTATTTCATCATATTCACGATCACCTCTTATTTATTTCCGTGTGTTCCATTTGGAAAAACCTGTTAGTTGTGTGCAAGCAGTGAGTGGTACTCACAATATACCATTGTGGATAATTCTCTGTTTTGCTCAAGTCGTCGTTCCTATTTCATGTTCAACGAAAACAATTTGTCAGACAATATCGTGCAAATATGTACGCTTGTCCAGTTTGGCCTCCAGCTGCAGTGTGTGTGAGAAAAGAGAGAAAAGATCCTCTATAATTATCAGGCTAATAGATTAATTTATCTCATTTATCTTCTATTCTGCGCTCCTCAAATAGAGAAATGTGCCTCTGTGTGCATGCATGACACTGTGTGTGTGTGTGTGTGTGTGTGTGTGTGTGTGTGTGTGTGTGTGTGTGTGTGTGTGTGTGTGTGTGCGTGTGGCGTGTGCGTGTGTGTGCGTGCGTGTGCGTGGGGGGTGGGAGGGTGCGTATGTGAAGAGCCAGGGATCAATATTATGATCAATATCATCTCCTCAGTGTGGCAGCAGGTGACTGAGGTGAGCGCTGTGGGAGAGAGACAGGCTGATGGACACCTGTAGTTAGACGGAGGGGGGGGTGGGGGGGGGGGGGGGGGGGGGGGGCATACCGTACACACTGTATGCATTTGGCTCCAACTTCTGGGGTATATTTACCAGCACTTTCTTCACACAAACAACAACAACGACAACAGCAGCATTTTGAGTGTGGAAAAACCAAGATATATTTAATTCATGCCAGAGGCAGCGGCGGTGCATTTTGGTTCTACACCTGTATCAGAGTGATTATTATTATGAGTGTGTGTGTGTGTGTGTGTGTGTGAGAGGAGAGAGAGAGAGAGAGGAGGAGAGAGAGAGAGAGAGAGAGAGAGAGAGACAGAGAGAGAGAGAGAGAGAGAGAGAGAGACAGAGACAGAGACAGAGAGAGAGAGAGAGAGAGAGAGGTACCCCAGGAGATGATGCTGTCCTCGTATGAGGAGAACATTCTCAGTCCATTAACCTGCATGTAGATATAATTACAGAGTAAAGTAGGACTGAGAGCTCAGGCTGTTGCAGCCATCTGCCAGGTGGATCCTCCTCTTTACACACAGACTGACTGATACATCTTAACCCATTCTGACCTGAGATCAGATTCATACGAGGTTTCCGCTGGACACACACTGGTCTGATGAACCCATTCTGACCTGAGATCAGATTCTAAAAATGTCAGTCGCTCTTCGATTTTTCAAAAATAGCAGACCTACAAGCTCGTATCGCGCCACTCGGTGGCGCGATATGAGCTTGTAGATCTGCTATTTTTAAATAGCTAAAGCATAACATGATGCCGACACCAAAATGGGTGCCCCGGTCAGAATGGGTTATACATCTTAACCGCTTACGTCCCTAGGACGTAGCCACACGTCCTATAGGGAATCCCAACCACGCAGGCGTTGGACGTGTGTGTGTACACACGTCCTAGCGCATCCTCAATGATATCAGGCGTCTTTTTTTTTTCAGTCGGACACTCGGCCACCGTAGAGAGCGAAGCCGACGGTCATATTAGCATACCGTTCACTTAGCTGTTAGAGTGGCAGAAAGAATGCCTCGTCTCTCCTGATCCAGGGCGCTCTCCGTGGGTTTGATCTGATGATATAGTAAGCGCTCACAGGGCGGCTGTGGCTCAGGAGGTAGAGCAGGTCGTCCAATGATCACTGCGTCGGCGGTTCGAATCCCGGCTCCTCCTCCTGTCCACATGTGGAAGTGTCCTTGGGCAAGACACTGAACCCTACATTGCCTCCAGTGAGTCGGTCGGTGTGAGCTCGCCACCGTCGGTGTGTGAATGTGGGAAGTGAGGACGCTGGGGTCGACTGTTCACCACCTCACCTCCCAATGAATGAATGAATCATTGTAAAGCGCTTTGAGCACTTGGAAAAGCGCTATAAAAATGCAATTCATTAAAAATACAATTCATTATTATTTTCTGACTTCAACATGCCTCTCGTTCATAATAGGAAGGCTTTTTGGATCCTGTATCGTGTGTACCGGTGTGTACCAGAGTAAAAGCGGCACCCCAGAGCTCCTATTTTGAAGGAACTCCCGGCACCGATTGTGTTAACGTTTGCTTGGCAAAATGACCTTGTCAGTGTTGTTATAGTACTTCCTTGTGAGAACAAAATGAAACAAAAAACAAAAAAAAAATCTGGGATTTTCCCCCCTCTACCCCTTTACACCCACCTTTATCTGTATTCCGCAAGGCATTTGTATGGAAATGAACCGAAGAAGGCTGCAGCGTCTAATATCATTTGGTCCCTGCCACCATTTCTCAGTGCCGTGCATGTCGGGAAATCGGTCTCTCTCTCTCTCTCCTCTGCTATCCTCAGTAGATTACCCTTCACCCCAAAAGTTATTTATTTGAAATTGGCAAGATATACGCCACCCGTTGCCCACCGTGGACCGACCGCAGTGGTCCGCCCTCTCTGGGACCAGTCAGGCCAACAATGGCAGCCAACGCTTAGACAGGTGAGCGTCTTATTTCATTTATGGGAGTGGAAGTTGAGCATAATTTGTCACGATAAAGTGTCACTTAAAATCCACTTGGAAAAAGTTCCAGCTCCTCGCATCTTCCTCTGCAGGGTGACGTCTGGAGTGTCCTCTCTCCCATAAAGTTAGCATAAGTTAGTGTTTCTGTTTGCTTTCTGCTTATTCACTGAGTGCAGCTACTCTTACTGTGTATTCTCACTTTTTACATGCCGTGCCTACGACTACGTATATTTAGGAAATGACATTATGCTGGATTTGATTCATTATATCTTTTCACAATGCCGTCGTGAGCATGTAGATCTGCAATCTTCGTGTAACACCCGTCGGACACGACAAAGTGTGAGAGAGGCAGGCGAGTGGTTAAAAGGGCACTGTGTGCAGTGCAGTGTATAGGGGAGCGGTAAGCATTGAAAATTCACCAGGCTTGCTTTGTAGACAATGTTAAAGTCAGCAAGGCATGCTGATGCAATGTCATGCTTCGCTGCAGCTCAGTGGCTGGAGATCAAGCTGGGGGGCAACTTACCTGAGGGACGTTCCCTTACTTTGACATTTTGATCATGGCCCCCCCCACTATGTCAGGTCTCCATTCTCTCTCTGTCCGTCCGTCCGTCTGTCCGTCTCTGATCTGGAAGGTGAAGGGTTTTGGTGTTTCACGGTGTTGTTAGTCATAAGCAAAGCAAAGGAAAGGTACCATGTTTACCCAGGGTAACTGGACTAAGCTCAATAACTTGTTTACAGCCAGGCCCTGCTCATAGAACATTTCATGGTGGGGGTTCAATGCCTTGCTCAAGGGCACTTCAGCGGTGGTAATTTTAACGTGCCGGTCGGGGGATACGAACTAGCGACCTTCCGGTATCAAGACCGCTCCGCAAACTGTTCGGCCACCGCTGCCCCTTTTATTCATTGTCATGTTCACTAGAGAAAACTAAAAACATGTATGCATGTTTTAGGTGAGTCATATTTAAGGTCCTTATCCAGATGCCAGTTTTTGTCTCCGTGTGGATTGGCTATTATGATTCATATCCATTATTTATCATTTCAGCCCACAACATATTTCCTCAGAAGCATTGCAAATAAAATAGTATCTCTCTCTCCCCCCCCCCACCCCAAACAAACATGTTTGTAGCTTTTTATTTTCCCCTGGAGACCTTGAGTAATTATTAGGCTTAAGCTTTTAAAATGCCAATTTGTTCTTTACAGGCGTTGAATGAGCTGATATTCCATTTACTAAAACACTACCTTGTTCTCTCTATGCACTGTATGGTTACAAACTGTAACCATACAAACTGTAACCATACCAAAAACACAGGTTTGAAAGGATCTAACGCCCTGAGGTGATCCAATCTCGCTTTGTTTTCAAACCCTTCAGAAATTCAAGACAAAAAGCAGCATCCGCGCTTATTCTTTCAAGCTGGGTTTGGGTGCGTATGAAGCCATCAGCCATCAGACGAGTCCAAGGCTAGCTCTATCATACGCTTTATTCAAAAGGAAAATGTTAAGGCCACTCTTAAACGTAGAGGGGTTGTCAAAACAGGGAGATGGTTTCACAGATACTGCCTCCCATTCTACTCTTGGCGATCATTGATTGATTGATTTATTAACAGTTTGCAGAATTACAGTACATTTCAAGTACAACTCAATACAAAAACTGTTAACAGTGAGTGGACGACACCATAAAGCATTAGACTTGTTTACACCAGGCCCCACCATTTTCAATTCATCAAAACATTTAGAGACGTACGGTACGAATATACACAACTATATAGTCAAAACGGGAAGTCATCATAGGAGGTAAAAAGGGAAAAGAAACATATACAGTGAGGGGGAACAGGGGTGGGGGGGGAGGGGATTCAGATTTTACGAGGGCCAGTTTCGAAATGCAGCCGTCCGTAGGTGCCCTTTGAGAGCAGTTTTGAAGGAGTCAAGGGATTTGCATGTCTTAATGACTGTTGGTAGGGCGTTCCAAATGTTGGTGGCATAGGAGCTAAATGAATTTAGTCCCTTGTTTGTGCCGAATCTGGGTTGTACATGGTTTGTTGTTGTTTATAGTATACCATAAGTGACAGTGAGGCTGCATACTGAGGACAGGGTTATAATGCACAATGAGCTCTTTAATCCATTTTAGTGTTTTAAACTTTATGTTTTAATTTAGCTATTGAAAAATAGCAGATCTACAAGCTCATACCGCGGCACTCGGTGCCGCGCTATGAGCTTGTAGGTCTGCCTTTTTTTTTTTTCGGGAAAATGTGGTGCAAATCTTTGAATATATATTCTTTCAGAGCCAACGTTTTTAACTCAAATCTTTGCTTCTGGGAAGTCCCTGGAACAACATATTCTTTCAGATGGGGGTCGGCAGCCAATTACATAATAATTTCTGGGTTCCTTGACATGAAACTGACAGAAACATTTTTTATTAATTGCTCAGGTCTAAATGGGTTAAGATATGACGGTGCCTGCCTGACCATTAAGGGCTTTCTAGTCGAGGTACTCGACTCATCCTCAACTTGAAGATGACGATTATAAACTATTGTGGATTGTGCAGAGAAACTATAATTAATGGGATAAATATGTTCTCTTTCCCTAGTTTCTGTCGGTATACACGGCGCGGCACGCACACACAGAAGCATTCTGGACCAGCTGGTCCTCCAGACACTTCTTTAACCCATTCTGACCTGAGATCAGATTAAAAAAAATGTCTTCTACATCCTGACAGTTTTCAGTCTGACCTGAGATCAGATTAAAAAAAATGTCTTCCATGTCAGTCGCTCTTCGATTTCCCCAAAAATAGCAGACCTACAAGCTCGTAGCGCGCCACTCGGTGGCGCGCTATGAGCTTGTAGATCTGCTATTTTTCAATAGCTAAAGCATAGCATGATGCTATAACACCAAAATGGGTTTCCGCCCAAAATGGATTAAAGGGCTTCTAAATTAGCCCACTTTTATTCCTGTACAATCATTCTATTTGTCAAACAAAAACGTAGCTAAAGAGACGACAGAAGATGAATCACAGCTCAACGGTTGAAACCGCAGGCGGCTTTGATATCTACGGCATTGATGCGCTTCGGCTATTGTGCTGTTGTAGCTCTGCCGGCTAGTGTTCCAGAGCACTGATCTGGTTCTCTCTCTCTAAACAACAATCTACCTCCAGCCCTCCTCCTCCTCCTCCTCCTCCTCCTCTTCCTCCTCCTCCTCCTCCCCCTCCTCCTCCTCCTCCTCCTCATCCTCATCCTCCTCCTCCTACGTCTCTCTTCTCTGCCTCTATGCTTTGGCTATATGTTTTTGTATCCAGCTCCAAATCCCCATTTTTCTCCCTTGAACAGATTCCACTTCAGTTCTTTTCACTCCTCGCTCTCATCCCGTCTTGCCCCCCCCCCCCCCGCCATCATCCTGTTACCCCCCCCCCATCATCCTGTTACCCCCCCCCCCCCCCCCCCCATCATCCTGTTACCCCCCCCCCCCCCCCCCTCCTCCTCTACTCTCACCCTGACTTATTTTAACTCATTTAGGCCTGACGTCGAAATTTAATAAATGAACAATTTTCTGGAGAAACCTCATGTTTCTGTATCAGTGGTTCTCAATATTTCATGTCAAGGACCCCAAAAATTATATGTAATTGGCCTCCGACCCCCATCTGAAAATGTTCCAGGAACCCCTCAGAAGCAAAGATTTGAGCAGACCTATACAAGCTCATAGCGCGCCACCGAGTGGCGCGCTATGAGCTTGTAGATCTGCTAATTTTCAATAGCTAAAGTACAACATAATCCTTAACACGGGATGTTAGCATCGTGTCGTGCTTTAGCTATTGAAAAATAGCAGATCTACAAGCTCATAACACGCCACAGAGTGGCCACAGAGTGGCCACAGAGTGGCGCGCTACGAGCTTGTAGGTCTGCTATTTTTTGAAAAATCGAAGAACGACTGATATTTTTAAGAATCTGATCTCAGGTCAGAATGGGTTCATCAGACCAGTGTGTGTCCAGTGGAAACCTCGTATGAATCTGATCTCAGGTCAGAATGGGTTAAAACACCAAAAGGGGTTCCCGTTCAGATTGGGTTAATTCATTCTTTCCCTATTCACTCTCAATCCTGTCTCTGTCCATTTTGTTCAAACCCGCAAAGCCGGATTGACAGCTACAGTATGTAGAGGGTTTAGGTTCCTGGGCAATTAACGAGGAAAGGGACAGAACCTCTGTGATGTGCTACAGTTGCCAGGTAATGATCTTTAATTACAGCCAACCTAATGCACCCGGACAGGCTAACAAGCCGCCTGCCTTTAGCTGCTGCGTTGTTCTACCAGGACCCACTCGGGCACGTATGACACCATGCACTGTACAGGCTTCAGTTTAGCTCAGTGGTTCCCCGGGGACCCCCAGGCGTCCTTGAGGGAGTTCCAGGGGGTACCCAGCTAAATGATATAGTTTGGAACCAAATGGACCCTTATGGGTCTGTAACTCTGAGAGTGTACGAATGGAACCAAATGGACCCTAACAGGTCTATCTCTTTCTATCTCTGGGATTTGGTTCCATTTGTACACTCTCAGAGTTAAATTAACATTGATTTTACAATATAAATTGGGGGTCCCAGAGATAGAAATACCATTAAATGGGGGAGTCCGTAGACTAATGCATGTCAAACTGGGGGGTATGTTTTGTTTTCATAACAGCTTCCATTCATTGTCTTTAAATATTGTATTTGAAGCTGAAGGATGATCAAATAAACTAAGCAGACTAAGCTGGGGGTCCTTGAAATTAAACTGGTTGAGAATCACTGCTAGAGCCGTCAAAATGTTCTCTTATGGGGGTCCCTGGTATACATTTTCAAATGGGGGTCGGTGGGGCTAATTGGTGTCAATGTGGGGGTCCTTGACACATGAACCACTGCCTTAAAGGTATATTCAGTGATTTCACTCAAAAAACCTTAGGTTTCGTTTTTGGCTGTGGGACCCAGCCTTTCGTCCAATCAGGATAGAGAGTCAAAAACGAAACCTAAGGTTTTTTGACCCCCAGGGGTTAACTGGGGACAGGGAGGAGCTCCTTATATGGTCAGCACACTCTATAGTAGGGAGGATTATCACAACAAAACAAAAAAATAAGTGATATTTGAATTAAGTGAAATCACTGAATATACCTTTAAGGTCTCTGTTCCTGCAAAGCTCCTCGTATTGATGGATCTATCCCTTTACGTCTGTACATAAACACAGAGTCTGAAGCAATTACACCGTTCACCAAAACACACACACGTATAGTCTAATCCTATATGCACACAAACAGGATGATCACATCATTATTTTTAGGTTTTTTTTGTACGTTTATGACCTCTGTACTAAATGTACAGTCATCCATTAGCCCATTCTGACCTGAGATCAGATTCTAAAAAAATGTCTTCTACTGTACATCCCGACAGTTTTTCTGAAAAAGCTATGTTTCTATGTCAGTCGTTCTTCGATTTTTCAAAAAAAATAGCAGATCTACAAGTGGCGCGCTATGAGCTTGTAGATCTGCTATTTTTCAATAGCTAAAGCATAACATGATGCTTAAAACACCAAAAGGGGTTCCCGAGCAGAATCGGTTAGAGCGAGGGAAGAAGAAGAAGTGCCGAGGGCTCTTTCTGGTCTACTTCGTCTGCTTACACAATTAGCTCTGCCTTCTTGGCACCTGTCTCTGTGCCACCCAGGGTGGCACTGCCAACCCCCGCTCACTGCCCGCTCCTCTCATCCATCCATCCATCAGTCTCCTCCCAGCGCAGCCCCCCCCCTCCCTCCTCTCCTTTGTCTATGCTGTCGTTCGCCCTTCCCGTTCACCTAGCATACCGTCATTCTCCGCCGTGCCCTTTGTTATTTTATTTTTTATGCTCTCTCTCTCTCTCTCTCTCTCTCTTTGTCTTCCATTCTTTCTCCCTCCCTCGTTCCTGCCCCCCCCCCCCCCCCCCCCCACACACACACACACACACACACACACACTCCGTTCTAACCCATTCTGATCTGAGATCAGATTCTAAAAATGTTCTTCTACATCCTGACAGTTTTCTGAAAAAGCTGTGTTTCTATGTCAGTCGTTCTTCGATTTTTCAAAAATAGCAGACCTACAAGCTCATAGCGCGCCACTCGGTGGCGCGCTATGAGCTTGTAGATCTGCTATTTTTCAATAGCTATAAAGCATAACATAATGCTAACACCAAAAAAAGCGGTTCCCGCCCAGAATGGGCTAATAATGTAGATAAATGGCGATAAAGGGCCTTCGTGGGGTTCAGCCACGCCTAAAGCTAAATGCAGTCATCAGGCTCGCGGCTCTCCGCTATAGGCTAATGGAACGGCATTGAACTTCTCTCCTTCTGAATCTCTCTATCTCTATTTTTCTCTGTCACTCCCTCCCCCCCCCCCCCCCCCCCCCACCACCACCTCCATTCCTGGCTATAGACAGACACGGCCTTGATCGTGATGGCCCTTTAGTTTTTATCAGAACCGCCATCAGCTCTGATGCTGATATGAGTTTAATCAAATAAATGGGCAGTGTGGGGTTGTTTTTGTTTTGGGGGTGTGGGGTTATTTTTGTTTTTGAGCGGTGCAACCACTCCAAGGAACAGCAATGTCCGTGTTCCCGTGTATACCTGTGTGTTCACCTATGTGTTCATTAACCCATTCTGAACGGGAACCCATTTTGGTGTTAGCATCATGTCGTGCTTTAGCTATTGAAAAATAGCAGATCTACAAGCTCATACGAGCTTGTAGGTCTGCTATTTTTGAAAAAAATCGAAGAACGACTGACATTTTTAGAATCTGATCTCAGGTCAGAATGGGTTAATCAGACCAGTGTGTGTCCAGTGGAAACCTCGTATGAATCTGATCTCAGGTCAGAATGGGTTAATGAGCACCATAATGAGTACCAGTAGGGGCGCTGTTTGCCAGAAACAGAGAGATAGAGAGATAGTGCTGCACTGTTGCCTGCTAATGAGAGAGAGGGGGGGGGGGGGGGGGAGAGAGAGGAGTTGGTTCAAGGTTCAAGGTTCAAGGTTCAAGGTTGTTTATTAGTGTCCCCGAAGGGCAAAAGGTTTTACAGCAGGTCATAAGGCTTGAAACACATATAAATACATCAGTCAGACCAAAGTTATTGCTGCTGGTCGCAAGCGTGCGCTGCGCCCGGCCTACTTGCATCTTCAGAAAGAGCGACCGCCCTCTTCAAGAGGCAAGTATTACCACCACTGTATTGCACCACTTGGTTTACACAGGTGTGATTTTTCCCCCAATCAATCAAGACATGCCAATCAAGACATGAAACTAGTACGATTGACAGGCATAATGTAATAATGTAATGTCAATGTAAATCCCTCCCTCCCTCCCAACACACACACACACATACATAATGTAATGTCATGATCTAACACACACACACACACACACACACACACATACATAATGTAATGTCATGATCTAACACACACACACACACACATCCCCAGCCAAAGTCCTGTCTGTCTCTGTCCCAGCTCCATAATGTTAATGGGCTGCTGTCCTTCACACAGCGCTATAATGTACTCTGTTTCCAAGGTACATGTGGGCTGTGGAAATGAAACCCTCCAATGACACGTTCGTATAGTAGCGTAGTATACTGTAGCTTGTCTGATGAAGCCCACAGTACACGATTAATGTATTAGGTATAGGCTAAGACAAACCCAGTACAATATTTAAATTAAAGTATGCCATTCATGTCCATCTGAAGTGTTAAGTACAGTATAGGCACTTTCCTTTGAAGTTGGTCCACAACTACAAATGTGTCCAAATTTGACTGAGGGATTAGAATTTTCGTTTTCAAAATTCAAATTTGACATATTGGTTGTTCAGTTTGACCCACCGGTTTTGGAGATATGGCTTATAGAGTATAATGTCTTACAGAGAAACAGCGAGTTGAGGAAACAGGCTTGAAAGGTTCACTTCTGTGGACTCTAACATTACACCTATAGCTACATGTTTAAGCATTCATTTCATATTTACATGTCTTCTGTGGACTCTAACATTACACCTAGCTACATGTTTAAGCATTCATTTCATATTTACATGTCTTCTGTGGACTCTAACATTACACCTATAGCTACATGTTTAAGCATTCATTTCATATGTACATGTCTTCTGTGGACTCTAACATTACACCTAGCTACATGTTTAAGCATTTATTTCATATGTACATGTCTTCTGTGGACTCTAACATTACACCTAGCTACATGTTTAAGCATTCATTTCATATTTACATGTCTTCTGTGGACTCTAACATTACACCTATAGCTACATGTTTAAGCATTCATTTCATATTTACATGTCTTCTGTGGTCTCTAACATTACACCTAGCTACATGTTTAAGCATTCATTTCATATTTACATGTCTTCTGTGGACTCTAACATTACACCTAGCTACATGTTTAAGCATTCATTTCATATTTACATGTCTTCTGTGGACTCTAACATTACACCTATAGCTACATGTTTAAGCATTTATTTCATATTTACATGTCGATTTCAGCTCTGACACTTATTTCAGACATGCTCTAGTATGTGAAGAGTCTGCCTGTGCTATTACAACTCATTTAGAAAATAAAAAATAAAAAATCTCCTCTGGTGAAAAGCTGGAATTTGCGCGATGGCAGTCTCTCAGTCAAATTTGGTCACAAATGACAAATGTGTGTGTGTGTGTCCCGCTCCCCCCGTCTTGTCACTTGTTTCCACACACACACTCACACACACACACACACACACACACACACACACACACACACACACACACATCAAGTGCAGCCTCTCAACACCGCTGAGTGCATGGGGTACTTTCCACCCACGCTACCCTGACACTCTGGACCTCCACTTAGACACACTAGACCACAACACTGAATGACCTTAGCATCGATCTCAGCAACACACTGGGGTGGCTAGTGGCTACACCTGCTGATCTGCAACGGCACATTCAGCCGTTCGGAAAACTGAATTGTACTTAATATCCATCCATCCACCTTCGACCGCTTATCTGAGCACAGCTTAGTAGTATATACAATACATGTCGTGGCATGCACAGTAGTGGCATTGATGTTAACCCATTCTGACCGGGCACCCATTTTGGTGTCGGCATCATGTTGTGCTTTAGCTATTTAAAAATAGCAGATCTACAAGCTCATATCGCGCCACCGAGTGGCGCGATACGAGCTTGTAGGTCTGCTATTTTTGAAATTTATTATTTATGATGGGGGATTATTTATGAATCTGATCTCAGGTCAGAATGGGTTAATAATGGATAATACCCCCTTCCAACACCCGGCCATGCCAATGCTTCCCAAACGGTGTGCCGAAGCACTTTGGTGAACTGTGTGAGTCAAAGTCAAAGTCATACGATTTGTCACACACGTTACCGCAGTAGTGAAATTTGTTCTCCGCATTTGACCCGTCTCTTGGAGCGGTGAGCCGCAGCCGTGCCGCGCTCGGGAATCATTTTGATTAATAGATTTGACTCCCCCAATCCAACCCATTATGCTGAGTGCCAAGCAGGGAGGCATTGGGTCCCATTTTTACAGTCTTTGGTATGGGGGATCGAACCCCCGACCTCCCAGTTTCAGGGCGGACACTCTAACCACAAGGCCACTGAGCTGAGTTCAGGTGTGCTTTGGGATTTTGTGGTAACTGGTAACAACATATTATTGTAATACAACTGTAAAACTTAAAGATGATCTTTTTCATTTAGTATATATCAGTACATTATGCACACAATATATGTATTAAAAAAAACCTGTTTTTGATGAATAATTCATAAAATGGGGACACTTAACAAAGCAGCATAACTGTCTATTGAACTTCCAGATGGGTTAGATTCTAAGTTCTAACCGTTAGAACTTAGAAGCTTTTTGAGCAGACATAATATATTTAGATCCAAGCTAAAAAAAAGTCTCTGCTTTATCTGTCATGTGAGGAGATCTGTTAAAACCCGTTTAAATCATTAAACATCAGTGTGATGGTTGTAAGCCTTTTATGCTGAATCAATCTGTCTATTACTGTTTTGGTACATCAAGACTTACTATTTTAATGCCATGTCCACAAGAGTGTATTGAATTTAGCCTTCAGCAGTTCATGTAAAAAAAAAATATATATATATATATATATATATATGCAGTATTATAACTGGTTTAAAAGTTCCACAACCTAATCGTCCATTTGAACTCAATGTGTATACCTTAAACGTAATAATCAACATTTACACATTTTTCGCTTCCCGATATCGATACCGAATACCAGTGTCGTGATCTCATGTTTATAGCTATCTAGCTATATATATATATATATATATATATACTGTATATATATATATATATATATATATATATATATATATATATATATATATATATATATACAGTATATATATATATATATATATATAGACAATCAGGTAGATGCAGGGATGGTGTTGCGGGGTGCTGAATGATGCTATGGCCGTTCCTTGTTAATTGTTCTTGAGCATTTTTGTTGTCATAATAAAACATTCTCAGTCACAGCCTGATTAAAAGTCATTGTGCCACGTCGGTCATTAGTGGAACATTACTGACAAGGTCCTGGTGAAATAATAATGTACATGGTGACTCAGCAAAGTCTGAACATTAACAAATGAGGCTTGTTGTTGTTGACGACCACGTTGTGGACGTTGGACGGTATCATGTTGTTGTTGTTGTTGTTGTTGACGACCACGTTGTAGACGTTGGACGGTATCATGTTGTTGTTGTTGTTGTTGACGACCACGTTGTAGACGTTGGACGGTATCATGTTGTTGTTGTTGTTGACGACCACGTTGTAGATGTTGGACGGTATCATGTTGTTGTTGACGACCACGTTCTAGACGGTATCATGTTGTTGTGCTGCTGTCTCTTCCCTACACTGCAGGGCCAAGTTGTCATCTTCTTTCAAACACGGTTGCTGGTATTTCCATGAATGACTCTTAAAACATGTATCTACAGTAGGCAGTCCACTTATTGTACATACCGACACCAAAGGATGGCACAGCACAAGGCCATCGGTTTCCTGATAGGAAAGCTACAGTAGCTAGTGAATGATTGTGGCTACAGACAGACAGTGTGTGATCTATACAGTAGCTAGTGAATGATTGTGGCTACAGACAGACAGTGTGTGATCTATACAGTAGCTAGTGAATGATTGTGGCTACAGACAGACAGTGTGTGATCTATACAGTAGCTAGTGAATGAGTGTGGCTACAGACAGACAGTGTGTGATCTATACAGTAGCTAGTGAATGATTGTGGCTACAGACAGACAGTGTGTGATCTATACAGTAGCTAGTGAATGATTGTGGCTACAGACAGACAGTGTGTGATCTATACAGTAGCTAGTGAATGATTGTGGCTACAGACAGACAGTGTGTGATCTATACAGTAGCTAGTGAATGATTGTGGCTACAGACAGACAGTGTGTGATCTATACAGTAGCTAGTGAATGAGTGTGGCTACAGACAGGTCAGGCAGTATGATCTAACTATAGCTCCAGTTTGTTGTGTCAGTCAGTCTGCAGAGAGCAAGACACCACTTGACTGTCTGTGTTTTTGTCTGCCTCATGTCTGCTATCTCACTTCCTAGTCGAAGACGGATAGAATGTGCCAAACCTCACAAGGGGGTGTTTTGGGGGTGGCTGCAGAGCAAAGGCTCATCTGCGAAGTGGCAAAATGCAAATGGAGCAAATTATCTGACGAGGAAAAAATTGTGAATTCCAGGCTGCCGTTCATTTGCTCAGTGTTTTTATGGGTGAAAGAAAGAAATGGTGCTCGCTTCAGTATTGGACAGGGTGTTTCATAGAGTCCTGCAAAAGGCCACCGATTGATTGATTGATTGATTGATTGATTGATTGATTGATTGACAGTTTGCAGAATTACAGAACATGGGTGTGATTTTTGAGTGGTGCAACCACTCCTACAACCAGCAATGTCCGTGTACATCTATGTGTGTATGTATGTGGCATGTGGCCATGAGCACGAGTATAAATTATGACTATAGGGTACCAGTAGGGGGCGCCAGAAACAGAGAGGGATAGTGCTGCAATGTTGCCTGCTAATGAGAGAGAGAGAGAGAGAGAGGGAGAGAGGGGGGGCTGCACCACTCAGTTCACACAGGTGTGATTTTTAATTAACCCATTCTGACCGGGCACCCATTTTGGTGTTGGCATCATGTTATGCTTTAGCTATTGAAAAATAGCAGATCTACAAGCTCATATCGCGCCACCGAGTGGCGCGATACGAGCTTGTAGGTCTGCTATTTTTGAAAAATCGAAGAGCGACTGACATTTTTAGAATCTGATCTCAGGTCAGAATGGGTTCATCAGGACCAGTGTGTGTCCGGCGCAAACCTCGTATGAATCTGATCTCAGGTCAGAATGGGTTAAAGTTACAATGGTCACATCAGCGAGTAGGCGATTTTGCTAGACTGAATGGGGACAGTCAAAGGTGTATCGTATCCCACACCTTAAAATAAACCAGTGTTGTTAAGAGCAAGTGCTGCCGGATATTATGGACTAGTGTTACTAAATATGTTTACATAATTTATACAGTCCCGCTGATGATCTCTGTAACCAAGTTGTTCGCACTTCACGTGGTTTTCATCTCCACTTTACCAGCTGTGAACTTTGTTGTGTTGTTTTTTTTCAAACACAGCAGTGAGAGCACTCTGTTATGGCAGAGAGGGGCTCTGTAAGATAATAATAATAATAATAATAATAATCTGTTATGGCAGAGAGGGGCTCTTGTAAGATAAGTGCAACTTTAAACAAATCCTTTAAAGCAATCTTAGATTAGACCTATTTGCTCGCGCAAATTTTCCGGTCGTCTCAAAGCCAAAATGTCTCCAATGTAACATCTGGTTTAGAAACAAAGTTGTTGAATAATATCAGTTGCTAGCATCAACTGTTTTTTTAAACACTTTATTTTTTATTTTTTATTGATGCAGCAATGAATAAACATACATACATGTACATTTTGCTGTATCCGACATGTGAACACCCCCCAATCAAGGTCAGAACAAGACAAATAAAACAAAGACAGACAGTACAAGACAATAAAAGTAATTAGTAAACTACTATTGAAAGTACTAATGAAGTCTGAAAGTACTGAATGGAGTCTGGTGCAACGCACAGGGCCTGACCTGGTGAGAGCAGGAGTGGACCTGGTGAGACGTAGGAGGGGCCCGGACAGGTGTCAACCCACAGAGCCTAGTCCTTCCATGTGCCAGAATGGTACCTCCCAGTCCCGGCAGAGTAGTTCAGGAGGAACGGATTGTGTGGCCCTGGTTTTTCCCTAATGGGACTTATCAAGGGTAGCTACTGGGACGTAAGTCGGGACTTGATCACTCCCGGCTGGGTCACCTGAGTGAGGGGTATGATGTTGCGAGACCCGAAACCCCGATGACCTTGGGATACATCACTGAGGATACGTCCCAGGTGCATTCATTTATGTATGTATTTTGTTATATGAACATAAGTAAGAGAAAATAAATAGAAAAAATAAAAAATAAAACAGCATTTTCCATCAGGTAACTGTTTTGGGGTATATTGTGTATAAGTGTATTCGTTATAACTACAATCTAACGACCCAACTGCTTAATATATGCTTCTGTCTTTTATATCTTATATTCTTTTGAACTTTATCTGTAGATATCGAATACTCAAGTCAAAACAATTAAAAATATATATATGTACGCATTCAAACAAACCGCCGCTTATTTAATAATGGACTGCCTCCTCGCACAAAGCTAAAGTGAGGAGCAAATGAAACATTTAGATTCTACAGAAGCCCTTGAGCATGCGCTAGGATGGAATACAGTCTGTTTATATGATAATAAGTTGTGCGTGTGCGTGCGTGTGCGTGTGTGCATAGACTCTCTAGTGTACGTAGGTGAATCTGAAATATTTTGTCAGTATGAAAATGACACTATTGAAGGTTTTGTTGACAAAATGACAGCTACTCTCTGTCAACACCATTATGCTGTAACACTGTATTGTTCAAAGTAACAGAGATGACTCAACCCCTGGAGTTGTGTTAACCGTATTTCACAATGTAGACACTATGGAAAAAAAAACAAAGAAGTGCCCAAACAAAAATAAGTCTTCCGCTCCAACGTTTCAGTAGAACACCAGTGGACTGGTTCTGTGTCCCACTCTGTAGAAAGGAGGGACACCCGCACACCGCCACCTGCTAGGTTCAGAGCATTTATTATTAAGAAGCAACGTTTGGGTCTTGCGACCTTCCTCAGGCTTGTATCCCACACTGTGAAATCCTGAGTGTTTCTGTAAGTACTGTGCAGTGATGAAGGCAGGGCTGGACTGGCCACAGGTCATACCGGGCATATTCCCGGTGGGCCGCGACCGTAGGGGGCCCGCCAGGAAAGGTCCATTCTGCCAGTGCCATCGTGATCATTTCAGTGACAATTTATAAAAAATAAATTATCTTTTCAGCCGACGTTCCTCCGCCCACTTTTCACCTGCTATCGCCGGTAGTTGCCAGGTCCTGTTTGCCTGCTATCGCCTCTATCGCCAGTAGTTGCCAGGTCCTGTTTGCCTGCTATCGCCTCTATCGCCGGTAGTTGCCAGGTCCTGTTTGCCTGCTATTGCCTCTATCGCCGGTAGTTGCCAGGTCCTGTTTGCCTGCTATCGCCTCTATCGCCGGTAGTTGCCAGGTCCTGTTTGCCTGCTATCGCCTATATCACCAGTAGTTGCCAGGTCCTGTTCACCTGCTATCGCCTCTATCACCAGTAGTTGCCAGGTCCTGTTCGCCTGCTATCGCCTCTATCACCAGTAGTTGCCAGGTCCTGTCCGCCTGCTATCACCTCTATCGACAGTAGTTGCCAGGTCCTGTTCGCCTGCTATAGCCTCTATCACCAGTAGTTGCCAGGTCCTGTTCGCCTGCTATCACCTCTATCGACAGTAGTTGCCAGGTCCTGTTCGCCTGCTATAGCCTCTATCACCAGTAGTTGCCAGGTCCTGTTCGCCTGCTATCGCCTCTATCACCAGTAGTTGCCAGGTCCTGTTCGCCTGCTATCACCTCTATCGACAGTAGTTGCCTGTAGGGTCCCATTGACAAATAATGGACTTCCAGGAAAATGCGTTTGGCTGTCGCTCCCGTTGTTAAAATGTACTGTGAGCTAGGATCCCAGGGGGTGGATGAGTGTGGGTTCTGAGTGTTTGTGTCCGTGTCCGTGCATGGTGCGTGTGGTGTTAGGGGGTAGAAGGGTTGGACAGAGAGGGGACATGATGGAGGAGGAAGGGTTGGACAGAGAGGGGACGTGATGGAGGAGGAATGCTCATTGAGGCCACAAATGGAGAGAACAGAATCAAGTGATATGTCCTAATAATGGGAGGGGGTGTTTTTGTGTGTGTGTTACACACACACAGAATCCCTATAACGTTGAAGACGAGTGTTGCGTTGTGTGTGTGCATGTGCACAGTGCACACACGTGTGTGTGTGTGTGTGTGTGTGTGTGTGTGTGTGTGTGTGTGTGTGTGTGTGTGTGTGTGTGTGTGTGTGTGTGTGTGTGTGTGTGTGTGTTTGTGTGTGTAGTCTTATAGGCTTTCTAAGTTCACCACTGCTTCCCCCTGGGATGCTCCTCTTCCCCTTCATTCTTATTTATTTGTCAGAGGTTGTGTTCAGGGACGTTCCTCGTCATTCGTCAAACGGGAGGCCCCCATAAAACACGCTGTCATGACTGACTGGCCACGCTCCAAACTCATTACCGATTGGCTGACAGAGCGGGCCGTTCTGCTCGGCTTCCACTCCTCCGTTTTCCTCGGGCAGACGTTTCAGGCTCAGGAAACTTTAACCCGTTCTGACCCGAGATCAGATTCTATAAAAAATGTCTTCTATACATCCTGACAGTTTTCTGAAAAAGCTATGTGTCTATGTCAGTCGTTCTCCTCGATTTTTCAAAAATAGCAGACCTACAAGCTCGTAGCGCGCCACTCGGTGGCGCGCTATAAGCTTGTAGATCTGCTATTTTTCAATAGCTAAAGCATAACATAATGCAAACACCAAAAGGGGTTCC
>NC_139699.1:11705148-11812648 GCF_964188405.1 Protomyctophum parallelum
ATGAAAACACATTTTATGTGACTGCAACACTGCGGCAGAGGAGAAGCAGCTGTCTCATAACACCATAAGTCTTCTGTTTACTCACAACCACTCACCTGTGTGGAACAGACACATAAATGTTTTGTGTATTGATTTTGTCATGATCCCCTTGCTGTGAGAATGAATGCACATTCGTGTGAGTGTATTGTGAATAAATTGGCAAAAAAAGCATAAAAGTACAGCTACATCATTTCACCGGAGCCTATATTTTGTAGTCAATAATGCATTTAGACTTTAGAGTCAGTGCATTGCATTTCCCATGCGGACAGGCTGACTTCATTACCCTTCACAACAAAACTCAATGGTGATTACATTTAATCCAGGGTATCTCAGCAAAATCATATATTGCATAAAGGGCATCTTGTGAAAGAACACAACATACTGTAGACTATATCTGGCGTGATTTCACACCCGTGTGAACTGAGTGGTGCAATTCCCCCCCCCCCCCCCCCCACCTCTCTCTCTCTCTCTCTCTCTCTCTCTCTCATTAGCAGGCAACAGAGCAGCACTATCTCTCTCTCTCTTTCTGGCGCCCCCTACTGGTACTAATAAGTCATATACTCGTGCTCAGATACACATAGATACAGGTGTAGGTACGCACGGACATTGCTGGTTGTAGGAGTGGTTGCACGCACCACTCAAAAACTGTATTGGATCTCACTTGTGGATCATAATGTATTGAATATTGTAGGAATGGTGTGCAGGTACAGTAGCTCAGTCGGCAGACCTTGGGTGTGGTGAGGTGAGTAATGGGAGTTATGGCACGATCCATCAGAGATAAATATCACAGTGGTCTAGCACATTAACCCATTCTGACCTGAGATCAGATTCTAAAAATGTCTTCTACATCCTGACAGTTTTCCATTCTGACCTGAGATCAGATTCTAAAAATGTCTTCTACATCCTGACAGTTCTCTGAAAAAGCGATGTTTCTATGTCAGTCGTTCTTTGATTTTTCAAAAATAGCAGACCTACAAGCTCGTAGCGCGCCACTCGGTGGCGCGCTATGAGCTTTTTTTAAATATAGCATAACGTAATGCTAACACCAAAAGGGGTTCCCATGAGCTTGTAGATCTGCTATTTTTAAATATAGCATAACGTAATGCTAACACCAAAAGGGGTTCCCATGAGCTTGTAGATCTGCTATTTTTAAACGTAATGCTAACACAAAAAGGGGTTCCCACCTAAAATGGGTTAAAAGGGGATACCTACAAAAAGCCACTCTGACCTACTATTCGACTTTTCATTTATGATCTTACTTATGGCTAAAAATAAAAAAGAAGATGCATATCTTTCTTCCCCGTACCGCCAACATATTGTGACACTGTTATCATCATCATCATCATCATCATCATCATCATCATCATCATCATCATTTTCCGACCGCGGTCGAGATCGTGGATTTCACAATATCACGCCAGACCATCCCGGTCCTTCATTGCCATCCCCAGTTCCTGCTTTTCTGATGTAACGTTTATGGGAAGGTATTAATTAGCATAACAACTACATTTGCGGAGAAAAGGGGGTCAAATACAATAAGGGAAGATACTAGAGCTCCTGGCAGAGGCAAGGAAGCAACCATTAACCAAGGTGCTCAGGAGGTGTGCAGGTATAAAAATAGTATAAATAGTAAAAAGGTGCTCCTGGGATCAATCGGGATAACACATCGATATAGAACAAAGTGGGCACACTTGATGTAAAAGGAGGAAAACTAAAAGTTTAGTTTTTCTCCATTTACATCAAGTGTGCCCGGATCTCCACTTTGTTCTATACACTATACTATAGCTCCTACAGGGGTGTTGCTATGATCATGTTACCTTTCTTTGCAATAGAAGATGTTTTTGATATAGTGAAACTGTTCCAGCACACTTGTAGCTCACCGGATCTTGCATAGACCATACAATTGCACGTAGCAACGCCTCTCTACTATTATGGAGGTTTGCAGAGAGTTTCATGTCAAGGCCTGTCAACGACTCAACGCCGACATTCTATCCGTGGCTAGCTCCAGCTGCAGCATGCTTTTCAATAAATCTTAAAAAGAAAATGTCGAAGAGGTTGGCAGAGTTTCACATCAAGGCCCACTTCTCTTTGTTGGAGAAACCCTTCGGATGAACACATTGACAGTTCCGGAATTTACCTGGCAATCAATCCACACAGTACATGATATTTGAAAGAGCAAGCCGGTGGTTCAGAAGGTCCATCTGACTGTAATATATTGATAGATTTTTGTGATTGGATCATAATCGTGCAGGAGTTCTGAAAGCGTAGAGAATCAGCAGCATACGTTCTGTCCCCTGGATGTGCTACTTCAGCACAGCTTAGTTATTATAGAACATTGGAATTGATTGAGAAAAAGATGCTTGGCACGGGTTTCATAACGAACAACAGATGGCACCATTCTGTTATCCATCTTGTCAAGTATTTTTGTGTTGGCGGATACACAGAGGACACACGCACGCATGCACGCACACACACAATCATGTGCACAACAATGCTCTGAAATACTGATTCGTAGTATATAAATATTATATTGTGGCTTGACTCCACATTCCAGTGAAGATGGACTGCCCACAGTCTGTTAATTCCACAGAAGCTATAATCCCCTCAGTCTTCTCAGTCTTTTGCTAATATGTCCATTACATGAGTGATGCTCCCATAAGCCAGTCTTAGTCAGTAAATAATTCTGGTTAATTAAAGCCAAGACATCCATCTTTGGCTTCGCTTTGTGTGCAGACTTTTTGAGAGGCATGTTCCATTAATAAAACACTAGTTATCACTAGTGTTGATGCCATTTCAAACCTGTTAATTAGACTGCAGATTTGAAATGGGAAATTACAACGAATAATTCACGGGAATAGGGAGATGACACTTTATTTCCATGATTGCAAACCACTCATTAAGAAAATAGGATGGATATATGTGAAGCTGATACATACTAATTTCACTAGTCGGAATAAACACACCATTGGGGAGGTTTAAAACACATTGAAAAACAGCAGATCTACAAGCTCATAGCTCAGAGCTTGTAGGTCTGCTATTTTTTAAGAACGACTGACATAGAAACATAGCTTTTTCAGAAAACTGTCAGGATGTAGAAGACATTTTTTTTATCTGATCTCAGGTCAAAATGGGTTAAGGGATTTATTGACAGTGAAGAAATGAAGGGATGAATGAATGATTGCAGGCATGTTGGTTCCGGGAGGGGGGGGGGGGGTCTTTGGGGTCTTTGGGGGGAGGGGGGAGGAGGTCGTATGGCGTTCGTCGTAAGGCGTTCATACGGTGCGCCTGGACGATATCCCCCCGCAGGAACCTGAGTAGGAGAGGATAGAGTTTTGTTTTAATCGTTTGATCCACTTTTGGACGAAGTGAATGTAGTAGTTCTAGTGGAGAAAAGCTCCTTTGGGGGGAATGGGAAAAGGAGCTGCTATGGAGGTGAAGGGGGTGGGGGGGATGTGAGAAGCCTGTAGGAAGGCGTCTAGTGTGCGACGCAGCGAGGCGGGCGAAATGTGGAGGATTCTGGGTGGTACTGGGCAGGTATAAATGGGGACAGGTAGATTGACGTGGAGGGCGGAGAGTGGCGTGAAGGGCAGGGCCAATGTGTGTTTCTCCTCCTCCTGAACTTCTGTTGTTCCACAAATTATATTTATTTTTACTGCGTGGTATCTAAGGGGTGAGCCATCTAGAAGAGCATCTGTATGTACTAGTTTGTACTACTATGCATGTTTCCCTCTTGGTGGCCATCTGTCAGTCCATCCATCCGTCCCTACGTCCATCTGTTTGTCCATCCATCCCTACGTCCATCTGTCTGTCCATCTGTCCACAGTCCATGTCTGTCGAAGATTAATCTCACAAACCACATCTCTTGTGCATACCGCTTCCAGACAGTAGACCAAAGTCAACCCTCAAATATTTGTCACATTTTCCATGCAGGGTCTGAGGACGAGGAGTACACTGATTCTACAGGTGTTTGGGGGGTTGTTTGCTTCGCTGATTGGCCAAACCATAGAATGTGATAATGGCAGAGAAACTCTGCACATACCTCATATCTCCGAATGTGTATGGACTATAGACTAGTTTATCAAATTCAACGAAAAGTACGTGAGAACAAAAGGTATACAGTACAGTGGGGCGTAGGAGAGAGGTCATCATAACAGGGTTACGTCTGCAATATGCTATATTGTGAACAGTAGTTGCTACGAATACCAAACGACTCGCCCCTTTACCAACTCGCCCCCGCAAAATGTTTTAATGTAGTTATACAGTAACAGGACAATTTAGTATTTCCCTCCCTCTCTGAAATGGGCCGACCGTACCTACGTTGCTACCAAAGGGCAATAGATGCAGTATGGTGGAGGGATAACACAGGCTAGCATTATGATAACACCCTATTAAGAATGATGTTTTTAGGTTTTTTTAACAGTAATCTATTGCACTTTATACTAAATTTGTCCCAAAATGAGAAACATTTTGTATATTTCAGCTGGATTATTTAATCGGTTACTGGTCATGCTTTGGAGGTCATATCGTGACTGTTATGTAAGGAAAATAAATAATTTCACAGACAGTAGGCTAGCATTGTGGGTGGTTAATAACTAGCTTACACATGCCTAGTAATTACCTCCAGAAAACTACTGTCAGCTCTCTTTTGCCATCTTTGTTGAAGAAGAGTCTGAGCAATTATGTTTTGTTTTATTGTGTTTTTTGTTGGCTAAGACTAGAGAGAGAGAGAGAGAGAGAGAGAGAGAGAGAGAAAAAAACAAGAAAGGTCTCAGACTTCAAGATCTCTCTCTCTCTCTCTCTCTCTCTCTCTCTCTCTCTCTCATAATGGATAATCACACAAGTGGTGTTTGAACATGCGTGACTTGTGAGACCGACCGTGAGGAAATGTGACAATAATCTAAACTGTCAACAACTGTAGCAGAAGTATAGTAACTGGATGCTGTCCAACATACAACTGTGTCAATAAAACAAAAATAAAGCTATGAACCCTAGTGGCATTTTCACTAATGAGCCGTGCTACATACACACACCCTGCTGTTAGATGTCTTGGGTTGTTTCCTCTGCCCTCAGAGCACTGTCTGCAATGCCCCCTAAACTCCCCCTGTCTGTCCGAGGAAGGGACTGGCAGGTTAGGAACCCTAATGCCCCGTGCCGGCCACCCACCATGAGGCCTAACCATGTTCTCCACTTCATCTACCTTATGGCCCCTCTCCTCTGCTAGACCGTTCTGGGCGGGAACCCCTTTTGGTGTTTTAACTAAGCATTCTGTTCTACTTTCAGCTATTGAAAAATAGCAGCTATACAAGCTCATAGCGCGCCACCGAGTGGCGCGCTACGAGCTTGTAGGTCTGCTATTTTTTGAAAATCTTTGAATATATATTTCAGAGCGAACGTTTTTAACTAAAATATTTGCTTCTGGGGGGTTCCTGGAACTACATATTTTGAGACGGGGGTCCGTGGCCCAATAGAGATAATTCTGGGGCTCCTTGACATGAAAAAGGTTGAGCACCACTGACATAGAAACATGGGTTTAGAAGCCTTTTTTATCGACCTCAGTCCAAAATGGGCTATAGACCAAGACTAAAGGGTGAAATGCACAGACAGATATGCCACCTGCAAGCATCACCAGCTGTTCTTTGGGACACAACAAAGCATGCAGTTAGTTTTGTTTACATTTTGACAGCATGTTGTTCATTTTATGTTCAGCGGCCTCTCTCTGGTTCTCTGTTTAGTACGCTCTGTCACCGTGACCTATCACCATCAGCCATGTGACTGTGACAGTGGTGCAGAAGCCATATGGCAGCTTGTTATGATAATAGGTAGCACGCTCAGGTAGCATACCCTTTATTCTAATAGGTAGCACACTTAGGTAGCATAACCTTTATTCTAATAGGTAGCACGCTCAGGTAGCATATTCTTTATTCTAATAGGTAGCATGCTTAGGTAGCATACCCTTTTCAAACTAATTTTCTCCATGACATTTTACCCCTTGTAAGATTTCACTGTACATTGTGACAAATTAGCAGTGTTGGAATAAGTAGGCTATAAGCCTACTGTATGTAGACTACTCCAATTCCTTTTACTTACTTTTTGCAACCTTAATTTCCACCTAAATAACTGGTTCCGTTCTATATTCTTGGAACCTTGATGCTTTCACAGAACCGGCGGCCATTTTTTGGATCCAGTTCCGAACCAACGTTTATGGTTCTGAACCAATACTACCATATTAGGTGGGGAAAAAAGAACAGAACCGGTTGAACCCCCCGGTGAAAATGGAGTTAACTTAAAGTAGTAATCATAGCGGCACATAGCATAGCAGAATGTGTCAGCACCATTGACACATTCTGTAGCCTACTACTGTAAATAATGGAAAATGAGATGCTAATGTGTTTTCATTTGTCAAGCCTAACCCTTAGGGTGAACATAACACATTAAATGCTCAATGATGCCTTGTTTGTATATGTATACAGTACCATTTTGACTATTACTTTGTATATATATTTTTTGCAAATCATTTTTCAATTGATATATTTGTTACAGGTATATCAATTAAAAATCATCTTCCTTTTGAACTGTTTTCCTTGTTAGAAATTTGACGAAGCATTGAATCTTCATAAACGTATTCATTGTACAGTATCTGCATTTTAGTATTCATGTTTTCAATAAGTAATTTTGCCTGCAGGAGTTGTAACCCAGGAACAGTGGTGAACTGGTGATGGCATATTTCAGAGTATTACTATCCAACAAAAGGATATCTCAATTCCTTGCAAGGTCATTTATGAAACAATCTCTCAGCCCTCTTCCTTTGCAGTCTGACACTCTCAACCGCATGCAAAGAATGCAAAGTTTTGTGGAGATCATGCACATTTTATTTCCATCTATGAATTCTGAATACTCAATTTCGTTTTCCATATTCTATCTTTCAGTGGATTTACAAAGGCAGATGAAACACATACAAAATACCGACCTAAATCGACACTAAATCGTGAGTAGGTGTGAATATTCTCCCAAACCCCCCAAAGTTCACTTGCACTGCACTTCACCTATTTCAACATAATCTTCGTAGTATCGGTCATCATTTAATCACTATAAAATGGCACGTCTACTCAATCTAATCCAGGCCGCCGTGTGGCCAGTTTAACATTACAGTATGACATCATTGATGGAAAAGTTAGCGCACTGAAATAGAAGCCAATTAATGCGCTTGCATTAATAAAAAAGAAAACAAAAGTTTTAAATCTTGCTTGAAATGTACAAAACCAGACTCCCAATGATGTCACTGGTACAGGCAGGCTTCTGAACTGTCCACACAATCCTCCTCTGAGGCAGCCCAATTAGACAGAAACAGTTCCATCTTATAATGAGCAATTAGTGAGGACCAATTGTGTGAAGAGAACTAATGAGCAATTAGTGAGGACCAATTGTGTGAATAGAAGTTGGAAATGGGTGAAGTGGTCCTTTGAGGGGCAAAAAGTGGACGAAAGAGAGAAAAGAAAGCCTGACAGAAAGATTAAAAAATGTGTCAGTATCAAGAAGAATGTTTTTTGTGCTGCTGGCAAAGGGATAATTACTGTAGCTGTCAAAAAATATCATAGTGGGGATACAGTAGTACGTTTGAGAACCACTGCGGGCGGCAGTGGATCAGGGGTAGAGTGGTCGGAATGGGAACCACAAGGTTCCCAGTTCGAACCCAGGCTCGAAGTGTCCTTGAGCAAGACTCTGAACCCCTAATTGCTCCCGATGTGCAGGTTGGTGCCTTGCATGGTTTCCGCTGCCATCGGTGTATGCAAGTGTGTGAATGGGTGAATGTAATGCACAATCTATGTAAAGTGCCTTGGATAAAGGAGCTATATAAATGCACCATTTACCACTGCCATAGTGGAACGAAATCTGGATCATTCACAGTAAAATGCACAGATTCAGGATGTTAAATGCCACTCAGCCTTTTCTGCATCCAAAACACAGAAGTGTCCAATATGTAGAACATCTCCTAATAAATAAATGATGATACAGTCCTGACATTTGATATGCTCCAATCAGTCCTTGACTAAATAGCTTTTTACCACCGCGTGTTCATTTTTATGACCATGCTCTTGTCTCTGCCACAGCAGTGTTGAGAGCTTTTGGGAGATTAGGCTTGTGTGCACGGTTGTGTGAGTGTGCGTGTGTGTGTGTGTGTGTGTGTGTGTGTGTGTGTGTGTGTGTGTGTGTGTGTGTGTGTGAGAGTGCGTATGTGCGTGCGTGCGTGCGTGGCGTGGCGTGCAGTGTGGGTTGTTTTCTTTTTATATGAGATGTCTGTTCTACATTATTGACACATGCAAGTTCACGCAAGTTATCCTGAAGTCATTTTAGATAGATATTGTTATGATCTGTCACTCCACAGACCATGTCTCAGCCCTGGCCACTCCCACTTCCCCTTCCACTCTGCAGTCACATTCACTCACCTGTCTCCAACTCCCTCGTCATTCCACCTGTGAACAATTCGTCAATCAACCCTCCCCCTATGTCTCCCCAGTGCCTCCCAGTGTCCCCCTGAGTGCCTCCCCAGTGCCTCCCCAGTGTCTCCCCAGTGCCTCCCCAGTGTCAACCCAGTGCCTCCCCAGTGCCTCCCCAGTGTCTCCCCAGTGCCTCCCCAGTGTCTCCCCAGTGCCTCCCCAGTGTCTCCCCAGTGCCTCCCAGTGTCCCCCTGAGTGCCTCCCCAGTGTCTCCCCAGTGCCTCCCCAGTGCCTCCCCAGTGTCCCCCCAGTGCCTCCCCAGTGCCTCCCCAGTGTCTCCCCAGTGCCTCCCCAGTGTCTCCCCAGTGCCTCCCCAGTGTCTCCCCAGTGTCTCCCCAGTGTCCCCCCAGTGCCTCCCCAGTGTCTTCCCAGTGCCTCCCCAGTGTCTTCCCAGTGCCTCCCCAGTGTCTTCCCAGTGTCTTCCCAGTGCCTCCCCAGTGTCTTCCCAGTGCCTCCCCAGTGCCTCCCAGTGTCTTCCCAGTGCCTCCCCAGTGTCTCCCCAGTGTCTCCCCAGTGTCTCCCCAGTGTCTCCCCAGTGCCTCCCCAGTGTCTCCCCAGTGCCTCCCCAGTGTCTCCCCAGTGCCTCCCCAGTGCCTCCCCAGTGTCTTCCCAGTGCCTCCCCAGTGCCTCCCCAGTGTCTTCCCAGTGCCTCCCCAGTGTCTTCCCAGTGCCTCCCCAGTGTCCCCCCAGTGCCTCCCCATTGTCTTCCCAGTGCCTCCCCAGTGTCTTCCCAGTGCCTCCCCAGTGTCTCCCCAGTGCCTTCCCAGTGTCTTCCCAGTGCCTCCCCAGTGTCCCCCCAGTGCCTCCCCAGTGTCTTCCCAGTGCCTCCCCAGTGTCTTCCCAGTGCCTCCCCAGTGTCTCCCCAGTGTCTTCCCAGTGCCTCCCCAGTGCCTCCCCAGTGTCTTCCCAGTGCCTCCCCAGTGTCTTCCCAGTGCCTCCCCAGTGTCCCCCCAGTGCCTCCCCAGTGTCTCCCCAGTGTCTCCCCAGTGTCTTCCCAGTGCCTCCCCAGTGCCTCCCCAGTGTCCCCCCAGTGCCTCCCCAGTGTCTTCCCAGTGCCTCCCCAGTGTCTCCCCAGTGTCTTCCCAGTGCCTCCCCAGTGTCTTCCCAGTGCCTCCCCAGTGTCTTCCCAGTGCCTCCCCAGTGTCTTCCCAGTGCCTCCCCAGTGTCCCCCCAGTGCCTCCCCAGTGCCTGCCCAGTGTCTCCCCAGTGTCTTCCCAGTGTCTCCCCAGTGCCTGCCCAGTGTCTCCCCAGTGTCTCCCCAGTGCCTGCCCAGTGTCTCCCCAGTGCCTCCCCAGTGTCTTCCCAGTGTCTCCCCAGTGCCTCCCCAGTGCCTCCCCAGTGTCTCCCCAGTGTCTTCCCAGTGTCTCCCCAGTGCCTCCCCAGTGTCTTCCCAGTGTCTCCCCAGTGTCTCCCCAGTGTCTCCCCAGTGCCTCCCCAGTGTCTTCCCAGTGTCTCCCCAGTGTCTCCCCAGTGTCTCCCCAGTGCCTGCCCAGTGTCTCCAATAGCAATACAAGAGCAATAAATTAATCTTAATTTATTAATCTAATTAATTAATTAATCTAATTAATTAATTAATTAATCAGAAGCCCCCCCCCCCCCCCCCCCGCGCCCAGCACCATGCCAAAGCTTTTTCCTGCAGGAAACACTGATTAGAATGTACAGTGTACCCTCCCCCACACCACAGACACACAAGCACGCACGCACAGACATATGCACGCACACAAACACGGACACACACACACACACACACACACACACACACACACACACGCAGGCACGCACACACACACCTTGTTTCTATCCCTCTCTATCAGGCAAGGCTAACACTTGGGCCAGGTGAGAGGCTGAGGAAATACGAGCATGAAAGACCTTCAAGGGCACCTCTGGCGCTCAGCGCTGTGATGGATAAACAACCACGTCTATAGAAAGATAGCCTTCCAGCCCACGAGTGATTCATGGACTGCACAGAGAAGACAGAACGCTTCAGACCTGGCATCCTCCATCGCTGCAGATGGCCTCAGCCATATACTACTAAGACAAGTACTGTAGTATTGTACTGTCTTTAAAGGGACCCCATGTGCACAGAAGTATATCGTATCAGTCACGTGTCTAGAATTGTGTGTTTTTTTTATGGCAATATTACAGATTCTCTGTACAATGCATTGTTCTGTATAAAGTTCCTTTGTAATTTACCCTGATTTATAATGTTGTTTGATGTATTGTTTTGTGACTGTATTGTGTGTATTGTAACCTCGACTACGTTGAAAATGAGGGCTTGCCCTCAACTTATAAATAAAGATGAGAAAAGAAAAGAAGGTTATTGTTCACACATACACACAAAACGTCTCTCTTTTCAGTGTCGTTCCAGCATTAACTCTTTTAAAACAACAGTGAAATTATAATTATGTGAAATATCAATCTTTGAATACCAAAGAGTTGTGGATTCCTCAGCGTCGTCACTGTGTTGTTCAACAGTGAACAATTAACATGCTCGTCACAATCAGTGCCAACATAATGAAAACATTGCATATTAAAAAATAATGTAAACCACTTCCTATAGTGTCTGTGGAGACTCCTTAATAATATATCTGCGTGCGTGTGTTCGTTCGTGCGTGGGTGCGAGCGTGCGTGCGTGCGTGCGTTCGTGGGTGGGTGCGTGCCTGCCTGCCTGCCTGCCTGTCTGTTTTTGTGTCCTACATGTGCATATGACAGAACTGTAACAGAGACCATGGGAACAATTGAACAGGGCTGTGTGTGTGAACATGTGTCAACGGGTTCTCTAATGGGAGCGTCACGCTCGTAATATGCAGTCCATCTGCAGACTGCACAATGAATATCAACAGCTCTTTGCAATATTGACTCCTCCCTGGCCTGCACCCACTGCCTCCTCGTTTTAATGATTACGCCTTTGTCCTCTACGACGAACGGGGGGGGGGGGGGGGGGGGGGGAGGAGAGGGGGGGGTCCTGTAGGATATATTCCATTATTATTGGATACGGCGCGAAGGTGCAGAACGTAAGGCTTGCGTGTGGCTGTCATATCTTCTCTTTATTATTCATTAGGATCTCTTTCCGTGTAAAAGGACCTTGATGAGCTATGTTTATTCATACACTAACCTTTTTAACCCATTTTGGGCGGGAACCCCCTTTTGGTGTTTTAAGCTATTGAAAAATAGCAGATCTACAAGCTCATAGCGCGCCACCGAGTGGCACGCTACGAGCTTGCAAATCTTTTAATATATATTCTTTCACAGCGAACATTTTAACTCAAACCTTTGCTTCTGCTGGTCCCTGGAAAAACATATTTTCAGATGGGGGGGGGGGGGGGGGGGGTCGGTGGCCAATTACATATCATTTTTGGGGTCCTTGACATGAAATATTGAGCACCACTGCTACAGAAACATGAGGTATATTTCAGAAAACTGTCAGGATTTAGAAGACATTTTTTTTAATTTTGCCATTCGGCCTGAATGGATTAAATATTTCCAAGAGCCCTCCAACAAAGACCTCCCCAGCATACTTAATACCTCATCTTTGTTTCATTATTCAGTCCTCATGCACTCACTTCCCACTTAAGATGCGGAACATGGATCTTTCCCTCCCCACCTCTCTGTTCCTTTATTTTCTCCCTTCTATATCTTCTCTCTGTACCTGCAGCTCTCTCTCTCTCTCTCTCTCTCTCTCTTTCTCTCTTTCTCTCTTTCTCTCTTTCTCTCTCTCTCTCTCTCTCTCTCTCTCTCTCACGCTCGCTAGTTTTTTTTTTATCCATCAATATTTCTTGCATGTGTGAGCTTTCTCTATAATGCTTTCTTTAAGTCTGATCTTTCTTTCTTCTCTCTCCTTTCTCTCACTTTGATCCCTGTTATTTTTGGCCTGTAGTATTTTTCTTTTTCTTTGGCCAGTTTCTAATTCCGATGTCTTCTCCTCTGCAGACTGCTCCCACAGGGAGGCCTGATTAGTGCATTCATTCATTTATTTTTTTCTTTCTTTCTTTCTTTCAAAGCTTTGATAAAAAAAAGCATATTTTGCATCCTGCGTTTGATTTAAAAATCCTGATACATATAATTATACCACAGGTCGTTTCGAGGAAGCAATCTGATTGGTTGAAACAGCCTTCTAGCCGTGGATCAAACGAGCACCACTCCACACCTAATCAAAACAAAGAATTCAGCTGCTCTGCTTCTTGGGACATTTGTGGTCGTAGTGAAGTGACTACATCTGTCAAAAATATGTTTTTTCTCTCTCATTAGCAGGCAACAGTGCAGCACTATCTCTCTCTCTGTTTCTGGCACAACAGCGCCCCTACTGGTACTAATAGTCATACTGGTGCTCATTAACGTCACATAGGCGGACACAACACATAGGTAGGTGGACCATGGACATTGCTGTTCCTTGGAGTGTTTGCACCACTCAATAATGTAGATAGCAAGTTAGCAACATGTTTCCCTTTTCTCTGTCCCCTAGCTCCCAGCTCCTGCCAGCCTGCCAACCAGCCCTGCGACTTGGCAGGATTTCTCTGCCTGCTATGAGGGATATACAGCACATCCACTAGCTTGGCACAGTCAGTGAATGCTAAGAGAGAAGATTCAGCTGAAATCCCAGATATTGCTGTAACACTGCACCGGCACTGGGCCCAGACACTTGTGTGCTTAACACAGGTTACCTGTCTGTGAGGTTCCTACATTACTGTGGGCAGGAATCCCATTGTAGGATTATTTTTTTTGTGTCCAAAGCTTATTTCCTGTCAGCCATACTGATATTCACAAACACTGCAGACAGGAAATAAAACTTGGAACCATTAGGAATGTTGTGTGGAAGTGTGAAAAAGGTCTATATTCAGTGAGTGTGGATTGGACATGGCAGGCACAGGTGTCACAACTGCTAATCGGTGTGACAAGACAGAGAGACAGGTGGGAGTATTGTTGATCGACACACATTGACACACACCAGAAATTTCTGCCAGTGAAAATAAGTAGCGATTATTATTATCATTCATTTATGTTTTATTTGTGGTTATACTTTATTCAGTTCTGTTACTACATAGAATAGACCTAGTCCTCTTGGTGCTGTCCATCTCAATACGGATCTGCCTGTTTGTTTTCCCCTCCCCCTCTACTCTCCCATTCTACCGTTCAGATGAACTGTCACATCCCCTCCGGTGAGCATCAATCCACTCTCCGCAATCTGCCCCAAAGTTACTGACGCCAAATCCATGACGGCCTCACTCAATCCACATTTTCCACCCAATGGAATTTGAGGACACGTAAACCAAACCTTGCTTGGATATGCACATTCACGCCCAGACTCATCAATCAGGCGTTGTGGGAGCTGCCGTCTTCCAGATTGGTTTTTTAGCTTTCCAGTGAATTGATTGAGAAAAAAGAAACTTGAAGTAATGCGTTTGCCAATAAGTTGCCACAGTGGCTCGATTTGAAATGGCATTAGGGCTTCTTGACTGCCTCCGTCTACGATCACTAAGGGGGAATTTGCTGCTATTTCGGATCAGTCCTACCATCCCCTGTAGTGCTCACCCAACTATCAAACTGCGTTAACCCATTTTGGCCGGGAACCCCTTTTGGTGTTTCAAGGTTTATGTTATGCTTTAGCTATTGACAAATAGCAGATCTACAAGCTCATAGTGCGGCACCGAGTGCCGCGCTACGAGCTTGTAGGTCTGTCGTGAAAATGTGGCGCAAATCTTTGAATAATATATATTTCAGAACGAACATTTTTAACTAAAATATTGGCTTCTGGGGGGTCCCTGGAACAACATATTTTGAGATGGGGGTCCGTGGCCCAATAGAGATAATTCTGGGGGTCCTTGACATGAAAAAGGTTGAGCACCACTGACATAGAAACATAGGTTTTACAGAAAAAGTTTAGGATTTAGAAAGACATCTTTTTTAATCGACCTCAGTCCAAACTGCGTTAAAGTACTCTTGGATATTACCTCCTCAGAAATGTGCGGGGGGAGAAAATGAGAAAAGGAGGGCTGACTGAAGGGAGAGAAAATGTGTTGGGTGGAACAGAACAGACAGAGAGCGCTCTACACAATCTGTGGGCTACAGAGGAGAAGGAGCTGCATTTCAAACCGCTGCCTTCTGACACAATAATTTATAGAGTTGCTGCAGCTTTTGGTATTGGTGTTTCTGATAAATGGTACAAGTCACTATGAACTTTTATCAAAACTTGTATGGATGGGAAGGGGATGGGGGGGGGGGGGTCATACTGGCTGAGGAACAAGTTCAACAAATATCTAAACCACATCATCCTATCTGTTATTCGGGGGTGACAGTTTCCATTTGACTTCAGGATTATCCGTCGTGAATTTGTGGGAGAAGGAAAATAACAAAGAAAGACGGAATGACAATAAAAAGGCGGGGGAGGGGGAGGGGGGGGGGGGTTCCTGTAGTTAACAGCGTCATCATCATTCATGGAAAAAGCAAACGATTTATTGCAAGTACAGTAGGCGTCAGGTTAGGGGTGTGTGTGTGTGTGTGTGTGTGTGTGTGTGTGTGTGTGCGTGCGTGCGTGCGTGCGTGCGTGCGTGCGTGCGTGCGTGCGTGCGTGCGATAGATATGGCCTAGAGAGAGAGACTTGTTTTTTTAAACTGACTTATGTGGAGTTAGTTACCTGCTAGCCTTTTAAGTAGATTAGCTATTGGAAACTTTAGTCTTCCCTATATAGAGCTGGCAGAATAGCATCTGGACTTAATTATTGTCAAGATAATGGGGGACCACAATGGAAATTAGCTCTTGTTTTTTTAGTTTTTTTTATCCTTTCGTTAAATAGCCTATGGTTAAAAAAAAACGTGCTTCCTGGCGAGGCTGTGCAGTGTGCACATATCTTTAAATTGATATATCTAATATTTCTTATTTTGTCAATCAATGAATAATTCAAACATATAGCTCAAAATGTACACTGACCTTTTTGCAGATTGGCTCATTTTCAAACAGTCGTGTCAATCATGTCTATAGCATTGCCTGCTACACTGCACCTGCATCAATAATATATAGACCGTATATACAAATCTCTCATCAAAGGAGAATCAGAATCAGAAGCCTTTATTGCCGTGACATGTAAAACATGTTTGGTTCGGTGAACAGCATACAGTAACAGAGTGCAGTTACCACAGCTGCCATGGACGGCGCTATATTGGAATGGATACATTGCATCTTCCTTGTAAAGGTATGCAAAGCCTCTATTACATGAAAAGAGAGGCTTAGGTCAGTACACTTTTCAGTGATTATTGCCATTATGCTTTGAGAGCCACAGAAGGCCCAGGTACTGCAACACTATTTATCTTGACTGACCTCTGTAACTATGAGCTGGTCTTCATTTCCGCTAATGTACTCATTTGTGATCAATAAGCAATCAAAGATTGTCTCTCTGCAGTGCTCGGCCGTCAAAACGGTCTACAAAGAATTAATTTAAGAAGTAGAGGATTATGATGTACTGTTGTTTTTAGTGTAGTAGTAGTAGTAGTGGTGTAGTACCCCAGACTACCCGCCACAATCGTCAATAGAGCGTCGCAGTCCCACCGCCTGTCATGACGACTAAAAAAGTGTTGTAACCTGCCGTTTTATTCTTCTTTCTAATTCTTTTTTTTTGGCCCAAAAATTGTGTTTGTTGTCATGATTTGTAACGACAAGAGTTGGCTTTGTAAAGTGTATGAGGAAAATGAACGGAGAATCATTTCCTGGGCCCTGGTAGGGGGCGGGACTGTGGCGCTCTATTGGCATGGTAGGTTGTGTGTCGGTTTACAGAGTGGGAGACCCCAGGTCTCCCACTCTGTAAACTCTGTAAACTCTCTGTAAACTCTCTGTTTGATCCCAACTCGGCACGAATCACTTCATCTGGCGTAGATGGCACATGGGGGAGGTTCTTGTGTGAGGGACATGAAAGGACGTGCCTCGTTGAGCGTGCATCGTGAACGGTGTAGCGTAGTATAGTGTGAAGCGCGCGGACATGACCTCCCAAAAACGGAGGGGTTAGATGTAGTGCCCCAGACAAGGCCCGGCCGGCCACAACAACTCTGCCCATCCGCCTCGGCTCTGTTTTGGCACGGTATACTGTCGGTTGTGTTTTGGCATGGTATACTGTCGGTTGTGTTTTGGCACGGAATACTGTAGGTATACTGTAGGTTGTGCGCCTGTTTTCCAAGCGGGAGACTGGGGTTCGATCCCATGTTCCAACTCGGCACAAATCACTACACAAGCAATATTCAACTGCCAATAACTGAAGAACTGAATATCATGGTGACACACCTTTTTCCCCCATCACACTCACACTCACACTGACACACACACACACACACACACACGGAAACTAGAGGTCTCCAAACACAGTGGTCGTGCTGTATTGCAGTCCAAATTACCACATGGCCAAATGTATCCTCATGCTCAAGAGATATATAAGATATCTTGACATAGTTTAATATTCACATGCTCATTAGGTTATTTATTAAAACTGCATATTAGATCATGAGAAGCATGTGGGACACGCAATACTGTACATGCGTGCTCCCACTGCTTCCCACTGTACAGTAGCTGTACGTTAACGTCATCAATATCCATGGGGCTCCGAGGACACGTACTGTAGCCTACTGTACGTACTGTACGTGCCCTCGGAGCCCCATGGATAGTGATGACGTTACTGTACTGTAGCTGACAGAGACAGCTGAGGAATGTCAATAGGCTATTGATTCATTCAACATCTTGAGCTGCTGATACACATTTGAGTCACTTTATATCAATTGTAATCATGTGTATGAAACCTGTTCTGGTCAGAAGAACAACAGGACAGGAACAACCAAAAAACAAAACACCACAAAACATTTCGGACCCTCCACTACTAGGCTCCATCCCTGATAGATACATCTCATTTTCTCTACCTCTCTCTCTCTCTATGTCCTCACTGGGACCCCCTTTCCACCGCTTGGTTCCCAATGGGAACCGGTTCAGTTCTTTTCCACCGCTTGGTTCCCAATGGGAACCGGTTCAGTTCTCTTCCACCGCTTGGTTCCCAATGGGAACCGGTTCAGTTCTTTTCCACCGGTTGGTTCCCAATGGGAACCGGTTCAGTTCTTTTTGGTTCTTAGTCCATGAGCCAGAGCTCCAAAATTGGTGGGAAAACTAGACCTATATTACATTGTTTATAGGATCAATACAAGTAAATTAATACATCATGCTAACCCTTCCAATGTAGTAGCTTTTTCATCATCGATTATTTTGCATAATTTACTACATAATGCCTCATTTGAATATTTAAAAATGTAAATTTGTAAATTTGTAATACAATAAATCATTGTCTCCGTGTAAGTACTCAATTGGGGAAGTTTCATGGTGATAAAAATCTAATATAGGTATGGTTTTGACCACTCAATTCATAATTAAACGTTCCAATGTTTGGAGCTCTGGCTCATGGACTAAGAACCAAAAAGAACTGAACCGGTTCCCACAGGGAACCAACCGGTGGAAAATAACTGAACCGGTTCCCACTGGGAAACAACCGGTGGAACAGGGGCCTGCTTGTCTTTGTGATTATACCATGTAAGTTGACTGGGCTTTAGCTCTCCATTGAACCTACCCATGGACAATATAGGGACAAATAAGTACTTGACTTTTTCTTTCTTTTTGCTCTACCTCACACATCACTTGCGGATTACAACAGCGTCGTGGAATACAAGTGTCAGTCCTCTATGTGGATTCCGGGGCTGACACGCACTGACTATTCAGCACCTTAATCCAGGCCCTATAGCACCTTAAGTATGTATATAATGCACAGTGCACATCGGCTGCTATGCTCACACATACATACATAATGTTGATTCCGATTCTGAGACGCATAACAGTAGCAAAATTAATGAAGAATGAAGTGCTTGAAAATGTATTATTTAGAATTACAACAAAAGTCCATGCTTGCAGTCCCTTAAAGCTGTGATGGTCTTCAAAGAAATGTGTGAAACTAGAGGAAAGGCCATGGGGTCACCAACATGAGTAGGATGTGTCCTGCAATCCGACAAAAAGCTGAGATATCTTGGCCTGTGCTGTGCTGTGCTGTGCTGTGCTGTGCTGTGCTGTGCTGTGCTGTGCTGTGCTGTACTGTACTGTACTGTACTGTACTGTACTGTACTGTACTGTGCAAAGCTGATATTCTGTCCTGGAGATGATGCTAGAGGAAAGGCGCCTTGCCCTTGGGGTTACACATTTGCATAGTATTTTCATGGCAATCCGCCTATTAGGTCCTTTACATGCAAGAAGAATGTTTTGCATTATCATCATCATCATCATTTTTTTACCGCGGTCGAGATCATGGATTCCACAATGCTACGCCAGACTTCCCAGTCCTTCTTTGCCATACCCAGTTCTTGCTTACTGATGCCTGTGTACCTAGCGATGACATCAGCTAGTGAACGACAGTTTTCTACCTCTGGTCTGCTTTGAGGCAGGACTCCAGAGAAGAAGGGAAGATATAACCTCATTGTCAGCTCTGTAGCAGTGGCCGGCAAACTGTGTTCTTCTGGATCGGACCAGTGAAGAAACACGGGGAAGGTTGCCGTATATTAGATTAGTCGATGGGTGGCTCTTCCAAGACAGATTTTAGAAGGCGGGTGTAAGTGCCATCCAACCGATTTTCTGGTGATGGCATTATAGGAAAGCCCATGCATTCAGACACCAATATCAGTAGAGGCTATCCTTTGGGATGCATGAAGATGCATATCAAATCCCATGGCCATCGGATTGTGAAGTTTGTTTGGGAATTAAATGTTAGAAAAAACCAAAAGACCGAAAAACATACATTTTAGATGATTGTGTCAGGTGGTCGATCTCCGATCTCACCCTCCTCAAAAAGTAAAAGAAGATAGTACAGCAGATAATAGGAACGATCTTTCACTTGGTGATACAAGCGTGAAATTTGGCATGAACATGCCTCTGGGTCACCTCTTTAACTTTTTTAACCGAGCCAACGAAAAATCCAATATGGCGGTCATTTTTCAAGATGGCCGCCAAATAAAAAAGGCCTTTTGTGGCGGTTCTGGACAACCATGGGTGCGGCCGACTCGAGACCGGGCACTGCACTCCCTGTGGGTGTGTGGAACGTGTGTGTCGAATTTGAAGTCGGTGGGGCGAACGGTTCTCGAGTTACGTGGATTACAGATGTACACACGCACACCTTTTTAACCGAGCCATCCAAGAATCCAATATGGCGGTGCTATTTCAAGATGGCCGCCACATCTAATTGTTAGCCTATGTCTACATTTCTTACAAACTTTAGGAAAAATGTCACCATTATAGATAGATAGTTTTTTTATTTTTATTTTTATTTTTTTTATATTCTTTATATTATTATTTTATTTTTTTGTTATTATTTTTAGTTTTCATACTGAAAATGGTAGCATGCTAATGCTAAGTTAATGCTAACATGGTAGCATGCTAATGCTAACATAATAATGCTAACATGGTAATATGCTAGCATGCTAACATAGCATGCTAACATAGCATGCTAACATGCTAATTAGCATGTTAGCAGTATGAAAACTAAAAATAATGACAAAAAATTAAAATAAAATATAAATAATTAAAAAAAAAGATCTATCTATCTATCTATCTATCTATCTATAATGGTAAAAATTTTCCTAAAATTTTTAAGAAATGTAGACATAGGCTAACATTTAGATGTAGCGGCCATCTTGAAATAGCACCGCCATATTGGATTCTTGGATGGCTCGGTTAAAAAAGTTAAAGAGGTGACCCAGAGGCATGTTCATGCCAAATTTCACGCTTGTATCACCAAGCGAACAACCGTTCCAATGATCTGCTATATTGCACGAATTTTGTGTGCGTGTGTACATCTGTAATCAACGTAACCCGAGAACCGTTCGCCCCACCGACTTCAAATTCGACACACACGTTCCACACACCCACAGGGAGTGCAGTGCCCGGTCTCGAGTCGGCCGCACCCATGGTTGTCCAGAACCGCCACAAAAGGCCTTTTTTATTTGGCGGCCATCTTGAAAAATGACCGCCATATTGGATTTTTCGCTGGCTCGGTTAAAAAAGTTAAACATGTGACCCAGAGGCATGTTCATGCCAAATTTCACGCTTGTATCACCAAGTGAAAGGTTCTCTCACAATATGGCTGTTAGCCGCTGTACTAAGAAGCATATACAGCTATATGCGCACATAAGACACTTTTAATTTGATTCAACACAAAGATGCTGATTTTAACTTTCTTAAATGATATGCTAGACACAGAGATTAAAATAGGGTGCACTTTGCATCCCAAAACGCAGTTTATAGTTAAGCGACGCAATAAAACAACGACCTCTGCATCCAACGGGATGCACTACTGTACTACTGTACTGTTTTTTATTCTAGTTTATTTTGCTATAGCTTTAGTTATAGTAATAATTTCTTCTTGAATATAACCACATTATAACCATATAAAATGAAATGGGAGTTAAATGGCAAAATATGACTCATAACGTCGTTGAAGTGGGACTCATCTCTAAAAGACCATCTCTGCATAACCAGGACTCATTACATTGAAAACATTTACATCACTGTAGACATTTATGTTTGTTATTAGTAAAAAAGTATAGTATTTTCTAGACGTTTTAATAACACCTGCAATTTAACTTCCTCGCTAAGATTATGAAGGCCCATCAACTAAAGTATTATGCATTCAGTACAGCCTGTTCTCCGGAGATAGACATCAGCTACAGTACCTGTTTACATTATGAGACTTACGTTACTCCTATTATTCCCTCTTGTCAATGCATTACATAGTCATTTAGACGACAAGCAGCTTGGGGGGATTTTAATACAGCCAGATTAGATGAACTGCATGAAAACCGTGACTCAGAAATGACACCTTAATCCATTTCGGGCGGGAACCCCTTTTGGTGTTTTAAGCATTACGTTATGCTTTAGCTATTGAAAAAATAGCAGACCTACAAGCTCGTAGCGCGGCACCGAGTGCCGCGCTACGAGCTTGTAGGTCTGCTATTTTTTGAAAAATCGTGAAAATGTGGCGCAAACCTTTGAATATATATTTCAGAGCGAACATTTTTAACTAAAATATTGGCTTCTGGGGGGACCCTGGAACTACATATTTTGAGATGGGGGTCCGTGGCACAATAGAGATAATTCTGGGGATCCTTGACATGAAAAAGGTTGAGCACCACTGACATAGAAACATGGGTTTTTCAGAAAAAAGTATTTTTTATCGACCTCAGTCCAAAATGGGTTAAACACAGACGGTTGGCAGCTTTGTCATGTCGAAGAATAAAGTCTTAATAGAGAGAACTTGCAGCGTCAGCGTTCATTGTTATTTGGCCGTCTATTAAAATCTCAGCTGCCTCGTGCAGTTGCTTATTATGTCTGTGCTTCAGGTTTTTCTTCCTGGGCTGCACGGACACCGGAGGAGGTGCGAGTTGACAAATGAGGAACGTAGACTCAGCGTGAGGTCATGGTGAGGCAGTGTGCTGCCTCTCGCTGGGCAAATAACACATTTAGGCCTATATCAGTGGTGCTCAATATTTCATGTCAAGGACCACAAAAAGTATATCTATTTGGCCGCCGACCCCCATCTGAAACCCCCCCGGAAGCAAAGATTTGAGTTAAAAACGTTCGCTCTGAAATGATATATTCAAAGATTTGTGCCGCATTTTCACAATTTTTCAAAATTCAACTATTTCAATAGCTAAAGTATAACATACTTCTTCAAACACCAAAAGGGGGGTTCCCGTTCAGAGTGGGATAAATAAGCCTCTGTGCTGTCGATGTAGCCAAATATTCATCACAATAATAGCCACCTTGGGGTTGGTTAAATGTTCCAAGGAAACATCAAGGTCAGATAACATAATAAACTTTACCGAATGAGTTGATTTGTGTGCTTTCCTTGTGTTTAAAAATAGACGTTTATCAGTCCCCAGAGAGTACACACACAGAAGGAGCTGTTATGTCATGTAATAAGCTCGCAGGTTTCAAGGTCACTCCTCAGCAGCATCTCGTTTGAATTATGTCAGCATTTTCATATGATTATCTTATCACAACGTGTTATGTCTACATGTCTTTTGTGTTTCTAGAAAGGTATTATACTAATAATCATCATTGTGTATCCCTCACATATCTCAAATTAGGCACAAATGAGATGTACAGAAACACATAATCATAACTGAATTTGATAAACAGGTTATTATACTGTTCTGGCAATTAGGGACTTCACATTTACAAAGAAAATATGCGATGTTGACACCTGTACAGTCACCGATGCAAATTACTAAAATATGCAGACCCAGTCGAGTGTTCCAGTATCTTATTTTATTTGCGTAGTCTGCTACTCTGCTTTGAAGTGCCCAGATATTTATTCTTCTCATCCACTGTTGAGCACCAATCCCTTCTACCCCTAACTGGCTTAAATGTGTTATAAAAACACAGCACACTGTCAAAGTTTGAGAATATAGGTTAATATCATTATGCTAGACTATTGTGTAATGGTCAAGACGTGCACAGACATCCAAAAATAGCAGTTCTGGCTGAACCGTCTCTTTTCGTGAAACTCAGGGATATGGTAGAGGGCCAAAGGGGGGCGCTATAGCGATTTTTTGAAAATGAAAACTTTGAACAGGCATAACCCATGCCTCGTTTGGCCAAAGTTATGGAACTTGTTTCCACATGTTCCTTGACTCATGGGGAACACATCTGTCACTTTGACCAGTAAACTCCACCCTCTGATTTTCTGCCTGGATTTTTGAGCAAGTTGCGTGAAACGTTCTACACACAATCTATGGACCATTATCTGAAATCCCAGTTGAAAAGAAGTTTGTACGTGAAAACATGAACAGTGAACACACTGTAGTAATGGATAGTGACATGCCCAAAACAAGGACACACACAATTGTCATCAAAAACACTGATTGATTTAGCTGTTAACAATAAAACAACTGATTTGTGTCCCGATAGCTCGGTAGGTAGAACTGTCGCCTTTGGAACACAAATGGGTTCAAATCCGGGCACTGCCAACTCGGCTTATGAGTCTTCCGGAACCCTGCCCCCCACAATTTAAACCTTCTTTTTCTCAAGTTCAGTCTTCCTAGTATTGTGCATATTGTTCTCATTGCTTATTGCCTTCTTGCCTTATCGCTGTCTCACAAATTAGATCAAAGACATGAACATAAACAAAACAAAGATTTCAAAAACACATTTCTAAAATAGTGACAATAACAGATCTACAGTAGGTAGAACCTCATATGAGCTTGTAGAGCACTATTTTCACTATTTGTTATACAATGAAGTATATACAGACAATGGAGCTTAATTGATCAAAAACAACCACCAAACCAACATAACAGGCAAATACTTTGACATGTTTTAATGTCTACAAATATATTACTGACCATGCATGAGTCATAACTGCACTTCTGGAATTGTAGCCGGGGTCGACCGCTCATATTTCAGGCCTGGCCTTTTACAACCCCCCGTGGACATGGTCATGGCCTTTACCTCCTGCAAGACACAACCATAAAACAAATAGGAATATAGTTTCAGTGTGTGTGTGTGTGTGTGTGTGTGTGTGTGTGTGGGGGGGGGGGGGGGGGGGGTGCACTTTAATTTAAGGTTATATTTAAGGTTATATTTGAAGTTTAAAAGGTCATAACTCTACACAGATGGCTGGTGCAGCTTGACAAACACCTCCAATAATTTCTGACATTCTTTTTATAAGTTGAATTTTAATGATGGAAATGCAGTGCCGGCCATAAGTTACAGTACACCAGCAAGGGCAGTTATTAATACCTAAAGTAATTAGTAACATTATGAATGACGGTAATTGCATTGGACCTCTTTACCACCTTCCATTCCCTGTTATATTTCATAGCAGTGGAAATTCCATCGTGACCTTTAACCTCTTGCATTATTTAGGTGAATAACACGCCTAATATATCTCTCGGGTTTTTAGCACGAGCTGAAAGCTCTGTGAGGCTGTGGAGGTTTTTTTAGCAGGGGATTTATTACCCTTCACACACCCTTTTGGCTTCTTGAAAAATACCTCCCTTTGGAATAAATGTTAAACACCGAGGGGCTCACATTTAGTAAGGAAACTAAATTAACCTGTGCACCCTTAAGCTCTGGGCCGCTTCTTCTCTCTCACACTAAAGGCCAGAAAGTGCATAAAAGCAGAGTGTTAACGCATATGACGTCGACTGCCTATAAGAGAAGTGCTTTGGAACAACCGAACCTACACAGTAAAATCCTGAGTGTTCATTCAGACTTTTCAAATGTCATTAATTTTGGTTACATTTCTACGCTCTCAAGAGGATAAATGAACACTGTATATTTTACTGTAACAAGGAGCTCTGGATCATGAGCATATAAGAACATGATTTGACTCTTCTTTTCAAACAGGGAGCAAGGCAAAGCCTGCTTTCCTTCATGAATGCGGATATAGGGACACATTATCTGTGAATAATTGCGATGCATATATAGAAAAAACGTTCCACCCTTGACATAGATATTCCACCACAAGAATTTAATGGTGGCTAATGGCTCTGTCATGGCCTATATTGGACCCTGGAGGCAATTTCAGGTGATACAGCAGCAACAATAGCATGTACCTTGTCATGGAAAATCATTTTTAGCAACAATCTATCTATCTATAGAAAGCGTTAAAACGTTGTTGACGCCATTTCTACGGTACCTTAATTGATCTCTTGCCCCTGCAGTGCCATTGTGTTGTTCTCAGAATCGACTCTCTCGATAGACTTTACTACTTCTCCAGTGTAGCCTGTAACAGTCAGCTATACGTGTGTAGTTTTCTGCCAAGGTCACAACACCTTTGTCTATACCTCAGTTCTTCTGCATTTTGCTGTCAGGTTTGATTTACAGCCTTTTGTCCCTCATGATGAAGCAGTCAGCTTAGGTTTTCCATGAGGTGCACATGTTAAATGGATATGGAAAAGACTGCTCAACAGACCCTGTGCTCGTACAAGCGCTTTTAATTTGTCGCCAATGACCTTTCCACCACGTCTTTACAGAGCTTATCTAAGGGCACAGTGAAGGGCCTCACACACCGTCTGTGAACACCGGCGGCGTCCGACGCGCGCTGACGCCTCGCCTGACGCTCCGATAGAAACCAGTTCTATTTTCCAGGCGTTACCGCGCGGCAACGCCTGTGCCGCGTCGCTGCGCACCCGGTGTGTGTTGGGCTTGACACGTGACGCGTGACTGTAACAGCCGTGTCCCGTTCACATGTCTCCAAACATCTGGCTGCAGCTGGTTGATGCATCAGATATCATTCACATGTCCCCAAACATCTGGTTACAGCTGGTTGATGCATCATGATATCATTCACATGGCCAAACATCTGGCTGCAGCTGGTTGATGCATCAGATATCATTCACATGGCCAAACATCTGGCTGCAGCTGGTTGATGCATCAGATATCAACGCATGTCGGCCTGCGTTGGCTATAATGCCCCTTCACTTACAGTACATTTGCAACTGTACGCTGATGCTTAATTCATACCTGGCAAGGCTGGCATGATGATATCGCTTGCCAAACATTGCCAATCTTCAAGCTCAAAACAATGTGTCGCTGGCTCGCTGCATGTGAACTTGTACATCGTCGACACCCATCGCAAGACAAAGTAGAAATAAGGGATTGATGTGTAAACTGAACTCCTCAAACTTTACATGAAGTATGACTTATCTCAGGAATGGAACACCATGTTCTCCATCACAGTCTTATGTGGGAATAATTCAACTGTTCTTGTTCAATTCATCTGGTTATTCTAGGTTTCATGCACTTTCCCAGCTCTACTCCTCAATTTACATTTACAAACAGCTGAAACTATTTATACACAACCTATTTTAAAAGTGGCGGATCGGCGGTGCAACGTAGGTGTGAGGGCATAGCGACCCGCTAGTCAGCTGTACATTACAGACAGACAGCTTTGAAGACATGCTGTCTGTCTCATGAGTGACACTGTGAGAATAAATACCAGCACTCACGTTGTTTTTTCGATTTCCCCCAGGAGGCAACAACAGACAGATGGCCTTCTTCAACTCTAATCTGTGTCACTTATAAAGGGGACCTGGGTGCGTTGCACTAAACGGTCCGGCTGCACAGCATTATCATTACATTATTAGTTATCTATTCTATATTGGAGAAGTTGTACCCAACACATGGCAAGAAACCCAAAGCCACAACAGCTACGTCGCTATTGCAACACCCACAACACCATCTTACACACTACACCCACACACACTCACACGGCAGTGACGTCACACACTTACCTTCGCAGTGTTGCAACGCTATCTCCTCCTATCGCGCCGAACGCCAAAACTCGACACCACCCGCCAAACACTGGCACTGCCACCAAAAATGCCTCCCTTCCACACTCACGCCGCCAATGCATTTGTTTACTACAAACATTATCGCCCGAAGAACCCACACCCCCGGAACACTGTTGCCCTTTCACCACGCTAAATTCGCCAGGTCTATGCAAGTGAGCACAAATTACATGTGAGAAAATTCATTCACAAGCCCACAAATGCCATTCAAATGCCATTCAACACACACTACGACTCGCTTACAATTCGCCAACCTGGCAACTACTACCCCGTCTTTTAAGCCACTCCCCTGTGCTGCTCTGATAGTCTCCCTGACAGTCCTGTCCGCAGGAGAATAAAACAAGGAAGGTGAGGAATCTTCGCCTCACGATTTTGCTTATTCCTTCTAAATCACTGTATATAAAATATCGCTTACTCAGCGAATCTCTTAGTTACATCAACATTGTTCTTCCACAGAACTTGGTTTGTTCCAAACTATTCGAATTCGCCATTTCGCCTGCCGAGTACTTTTCATTGCGCACACGCACACGCACACGCACACACACACACACAGGAATAGCCGTGCAGCCTATACACGGCGCCAGCGAGACAGGACGTTATAATCTTGAGTTTCATTAAATAACTGTCTTTCTCTGCACGCGCACACAACATTATTCAACTGAAATGCGTAACGCCAATATTGGGCTAATATAGGTAATATGCTACCAATATGTGGGTAGCCTACAGCCAGGGATTTACCCACGGAATGAATATATATATATATAATCATCTATACCAGGGCTGCCCACACTTTTTTTTTACTTCAGAGCTACTTTCAAAACGACCAGCAAAATAAAACTATCATCCCATTGGTTTTTATTTTTGGTATTTGACTTTGCTACTGATGATTGTACGCAACAAGTATTGCATTGTGTGTTTGAGCTGACAGGCCCTTTTTGATGTCAATCAATCAAGTCATCTCAGGTCATCTCAAGCGGCAGATGCAAAAATCGTTTTTTATATTAAAATTATATATATTTTTAGGGCCATGTCATGTGGTCTACCTGCAAAGCATTTGTGATCTATACTAGTAGATCCTGATCTACCTTTTGGGCACCACTTAACGTCAGATCAGCCGTTTTGTCGGTCAGCGCCATAAATGCTCCCCGACAGCATAATCGGAGCAAATACCGGGCAGTGTGTATGAGCCATAAAGTGTTGACTACACTACACTAATAAGGACACATAATAATAACTAATAACCCATCCGTTACTACATGTGGAGTCAACTCCCGCAAATTCCTTCTTCCCATAGTGCGCGGCAAGGTAACTCTGGGATGAGCGGCCGCAAAATTCTAGTTTTCAATAAGTATAAAAGTATTACATTTTTTCTCATGAGTGAGACAGATGTACACTAAACTAAGGGGTTAAAGTGACACAAATTAAGTTAGAAATAAGGGAGATATAACAAACAGATTATATAAGTATTTGAAGATAATACAATAAATAAATAAAAACATTAAAGTAAAATTGATTAATTTCCAGGGACAGTTTCTCTTTACTTCGACCATTAAATACATTATGTATCACACGGCACATTTCTTCCATCTTATTAATGCCCCATACGTTTCATTATTCAAATGTACGTTGCATTAAGTTCCCTGTGCGCTCAATATATGCCCACTAAATTGTTCGCTTTGTGTTAACTAACTGTTAACTAACCCATGGGTTCCCAAAGTGGGGTCCGGGGACCCCTGTTTTCAAATGGGGGGTTCGTGGCCTAATAAATGTTTATTTGGGGGTCCTTGACACGAAAACGTTTGGGAACCACTGGCCTAACCGACTGAGTTAGGCCTATCTGTCCTGATACCACTGAACTAACTGACTGAGTTAGGCCTATCCTCTCCCTGTCCTGATACCACTGAACTAACTGAGTTAGGCCTATCCTCTCCCTGTCCTGATACCACTGAACTAACTGAGTTAGGCCTATCCTCTCCCTGTCCTGATACCACTGAACTAACCCACTGAGTTAGGCCTATCCTCTCCCTGTCCTGAATACCACTGAACTAACTGACTGAGTTAGGCCTATCTGTCCTGAATACCACTGAACTAACCCACTGAGTTAGGCCTATCCTCTCCCTGTCCTGATACCACTGAACTAACTGACTGAGTTAGGCCTATCCTCTCCCTGTCCTGATACCACTGAACTAACTGACTGAGTTAGGCCTATCCTCTCCCTGTTCTGATACCACTGAACTAACCCACTGAGTTAGGCCTATCCTCTCCCTGTCCTGATACCACTGAACTAACCCACTGAGTTAGGCCTATCCTCTCCCTGTCCTGATACCACTGAACTAACTGACTGAGTTAGGCCTATCTGTCCTGAATACCACTGAACTAACCCACTGAGTTAGGCCTATCCTCTCCCTGTCCTGATACCACTGAACTAACTGACTGAGTTAGGCCTATCCTCTCCATGTCCTGATACCACTGAACTAACCCACTGAGTTAGGCCTATCCTCTCCCTGTCCTGATACCACTGAACTAACTGACTGAGTTAGGCCTATCCTCTCCCTGTCCTGATACCACTGAACTAACTGACTGAGTTAGGCCTATCCTATCCCTGTCCTGATACCACTGAACTAACTGACCGAGTTAGGCCTATCCTCTCCCTGTCCTGATACCACTGAACTAACTGACTGAGTTAGGCCTATCCTCTCCCTGTCCTGATACCACTGAACTAACTGACTGAGTTAGGCCTATCCTCTCCCTGTCCTGATACCACTGAACTAACTGACTGAGTTAGGCCTATCCTCTCCCTGTCCTGATACCACTGAACTAACTGACTGAGTTAGGCCTATCCTCTCCATGTCCTGATACCACTGAACTAACCCACTGAGTTAGGCCTATCCTCTCCCTGTCCTGATACCACTGAACTAACTGACTGAGTTAGGCCTATCCTCTCCCTGTCCTGATACCACTGAACTAACCCACTGAGTTAGGCCTATCCTATCCCTGTCCTGATACCACTGAACTAACCCACTGAGTTAGGCCTATCCTCTCCCTGTCTCTGATACCACTGAACTAACCCACTGAGTTAGGCCTATCCTCTCTCTGTCCTGATACCACTGAACTAACCCACTGAGTTAGGCCTATCCTCTCCCTGTCTCTGATACCACTGAACTAACCCACTGAGTTAGGCCTATCCTCTCCCTGTCTCTGATACCACTGAACTAACCCACTGAGTTAGGCCTATCCTCTCTCTGTCCTGATACCACTGAACTAACCCACTGAGTTAGGCCTATCCTCTCCCTGTCCTGATACCACTGAACTAACCCACTGAGTTAGGCCTATACTCTCCCTGAAACAAAAAGCAAATAGTCAGTGGTTCCCAACCTTTCTTGGGTCACGATCCACTTTATATCTCTGAAGCGTTTGCGGCCACGGTGTTAATCTGACCACTTAAACACTGCTGTGTTAAGTGGTCAAGGTTTTAAACTGGAAAAGGGCATGGTGTTTTAGATTAATATTATATTATCAATACAATTATAGTGCTTTACCAATTATTTGCAGGTCCACTTGTAATATTCTCACAGCCCCCCAGCCGGCTGCTCTACAGTTTCAGTTTAGTTAGTGTTTTAGACAATTTCCTTAACCCAGATTGTGTTGTGTGCCGGTGTCAGTCACACACCGAAAATAGCAGATCTACAAGCTCACAACATGTCGCACTGCCACACGTGTCACTGTGTAGAAGAGCCAAAGCTTGCTAAATCATATAATACTGTACAACTCAAGGGTTTTAAATTCACTATCAAATCGGTGCTCCCTTGGTGAGACACTGAAGCGCTGATGTCATTTTCACCATCAGCCAGTAGGCCTGTCATCCAGGGTGACGCATTTTCGTAAAGAAAAGTGCTGCATTCCCACCAAAATGCTCTGATAAAATGACTTAGAAGAAATCCCGAGGTATGTGCATGCCACCAAGCATCCTCCAAATGAAATTTGTGATTTATGAATTTTCATACTATACTGTGTGTGTGTGTGTGTGTGTGTGTGTGTGTGTGTGTGTGTGTGTGTGTGTGTGTGTGTGTGTGTGTGTGTGTGTGTGTGTGTGTGTGTGTGTGTGAATATATATATATATATATTATATATTAAGACAAAAAAATACACTATTTGTACCCATGTTCATTGCCATCAAATTGCTATATACTAAAAGGCTGATGGTACAGTAATAATTAAATGAAATGTAATGAATTAATGTTTTTTTTTCTTTTTTCCTTTCTCCTTTGTTATTCAGAAAAGGCGTTTGGGGAGCAGCTATATTTACTGTATCTCTGATGTTATTGGTACACTAGCCTAGGGACAAACACAGCAATCCCATTTATCACTCAGACAAAGAACTCCTCATTTCTTCTGTGTGTGAAATTCCCTGAATGCTCCATGAATGAATTAAGTAACGTAACATAAGGAACAGTCTGATCTGTATGAAGCTAATAATTGACTAAGATAATTAGCCAGAAGAATTGTTTTCCCTTACATTGAATATTATTATGCTTTATGTAGACCTTGTGTGTTCATTTTCTTTTCGATAGTGTACATTTTCAAGGAGTATTACAGTTAGCCCATGTCCGCCCATGTCCATCCATCCATCGGTCCAACTTCAACCGCTTATCCGTAGTCAGGTCGAAATAGCTCAACCAGAGAGCTCTAGATTTCCCTCTCCAGAGCAACATTAGTAACGTCCTCCTGGTGGGATCCCGAGGCGTTCCAAGGCCAGAGTTTATGTAATCCCTCCAAATTAGACCAAACGCAGTCCCATGCGTTTTATTATCGTGCTACATATCCTCATGTTGAAAAAAATCTCCACTATCAGTACCATTATTTGGTGTGGAAATACCAGTTAACACCAGTGTCTACTTTGAAAGAAGCTCTTTCCGAGCCACCATTGCCAACTACAGTTGCAGTCATGTCATCATGCATTTTTAAATCTCAACTCAAGACTCACCTCTTCACTCTTGCTTTTAGTTGAGTTTTAATATCTGCGTTCCTACTCTGTCCCGACTGATTTGCTGCATGTTGTGTTTTTATTTTCTTCTATGTTTTTATACTTTTATTTTGTTCTTTGCCATTGTTCTATCATTATAACTACTTGTGTCACACCCCTGTCTGAGGCTAGGGTTGTATGAACAAACGGATGGCAAGGCACGCAGTTTGGCAGAAGTTTAACACGATTTATTAACCCAAGTGACGATACACGTGACAACAACAAAATAGACCAAACGTCTGCAAAATAGAAATAAAAAGGTATTCAAAACAAAGTACTGCATATCATATATAACACCATAAATCAAACCAATCATTTCCAAATAAGTCATTATTTATTACAAGTATTTATAAATCCAGCCTTTTCAAATGTAAATTAAATAATTATAATATATATATATATATATATATATATATATATATACACACATCATAATAAACATCACAATAATAGATCTATGTAAACCATGGCATCAAACAATAACATAATAACATCACCTCCTCAGAGACAGCTCCTTCCAACACCAGCAGAGACAGCAGAGTGCAGACAGACTGACTGGGATATTCAGTCTCTGAGCTTTATACCCCCCATGGCCCCTCCCGCTAGACTGGACCAACTGATCCACAACATGTCAACTCTGCTTGGTTTGGCACAAAACACATTCCTATATATATATATATATATATATATATATATTCACATTCACAGTTCAGTTGAGCTTGTAGCTCTTCTATTTGAAAGTCTTTAGTTTTCCCAAAAGTCCTTTTCTCCTCCGATGTCCCTCTGTGACAGGCAATCCTCCCCCTCCCTAGAAGGGGAGTTGGTTTGGCCCAAATTGTGTTCAGCTCCTTAAAGTGACAGGAATCTAATGAGCAGTGTGTGTGTGTGTGTGTGTGTGTGTGTGTGTGATCAGTTTGCTGCTTCTTAGTAGTCTTTGCATATCCTAACAGTGCGCGCTTACTGAAAGACATGTACACTAGCAGCAAACAGTGACAGGGTGGGGTCACACTGTCACAACTTGGCTGTGTTTTATTTTATTGTATTCTATTTTTGTGTTCTGCCCTGTGAGGCACTTTGAGCTGCATTTATGTATGAAAGGTGTTATATAAAGTTTATTATTATTATATTATTATTATCATGCAGCAGTCGTAAAATGTTCAGATTCTTGTCTGGGCAGCCGATCTTGGAGAGGGCATAGAGGGCAGTTCGGGCAGTTCGGTTCACAGTGTCAAAGGCCTTTGTGAGGTCAATGAACGCCATGTAAAGCGGTACTGTAGGTGTTGCTCCTCCTGACATTTCTCCTGCAGTTGACGAGCTGTAAAAATCATGTCGGAGATTAATTCCCCCATGGCAGGACGAAAGCCACGTAACTGCCACACTGGGAAGATGGTTTTGCTGACGTTTTGTTTTCAATGTTTTGTCGTCTCATTGAAACCTTCATACATTGTAGGGATGCAACTACTTATTTTTGATTACTTGAATAATTGAGAATTGTGTGTGCGTGTGTGCGTGTGTGTGTGTGTGTGTGTGTGTGTGTGTGTGTGTGTGTGTGCGTGCGTGCGTGTGTACAATTATCATTATTGTAAATACAGTACAGTATATCGACAAGTCGATGAACCACCTGAGGGGTATCTTATACTTACAGCAATTTCATGCAAAACAATTATGAAAAGCAGAAACTTTCCGCCTCTAATGAATGACATGCCCAACATAGGGATTGATTAGGCTACTATTCGATTATTTTGTATTTTAATAGATAAGAATTATTCATTTGATTAACTGTTGGACCTCTAATACAGTGTATACTGTATTATTGTCAGGCCTTGTGACTAGCAATTGAAGTTTTTGCACAAGGACTGCATGCACACTGCAGTGCCAAACCCAAGGTTCATGAAAAGAACTGGAACAGCACAGCAGGAGGTCTGGTGTCAGATCTGTGGGGTTGTTTGATGGTAGGGAATGGGTGGGACGCAATGTTGAAAAGCAAAGTAAATTGGATCACAGACCTGGAAATGAGCTTGTGAGAGCCTGAGAGGTACTTGTGTCTTAATCCTTGAATTTATAACGACATGATGTTGCTTTGCCTCTTTAGTGAGTGAACTTACTTACCTTTGGAAACTAGATTATCATGCATAAAATATGATGAACTGATGTCTCAAGGCATCCTGCTGTGTACGGTGTGCGTGCGTGTGTGTTTGAGAGAGAGAGAGAGAGAGAGAGAGAGAGAGAGAGAGAGTGAGAGAGAGAGAGAGAGAGAGAGTAGAGTATAAAGTGATCTATACAAGTTCAGTAAGTTTGTCAAAGCACCTCTCCTATTTAAAGTGTTTTTAAGCCATTATATTTTGTCTTTATAATAATGTTACATCATGAGTTCAAAGTAAACTAACCAGTCCAACATCAAAGATGATGAGAACGGTGCCTTAGCCCATCTCTTAACCCATTTAGACCTGACAAAAAAACAAAAAAAATGTCTTCTTCTAAATCCTGAAATTTTTCTGAAATACCTCATGTTTCTATATCAGTGGTGCTCAATATTTCATGTCAAGGACCCCAAAAATGATATGTAATTGGTCGCCGACCCTCTTCTGGAAATATGTTGTTCCAGGAACAAAGTTCCAGAAGCAAAGATTTAAGTTAAAAACGTTGCAATAATATATTATTCAAAGATTTACGCCACATTTTCACGATTAAAAAAAAATAGCAGACCTACAAGCTCGTAGCGCGGCACTCGGTGCCGCACTATGAGCTTGTAGATCTGCTATTTTTCAATAGCTAAAAGTATAACATAATGTCTTAAAAACACCAAATTTGGGTTCCCGACAAAAATGGATTAAAGAGACAGGCAGCCAAAGGGTGTCATGTGACACAATTAGCATGTCACCGTGGTGGTGGTGAGGGAGGGGAGGGGGGAACATAATCGTGGCAGTTGAGATGATTCATTTCTGAAAGATAATATGAGGCCCCTCAAGAGGAATGCAGCCGGGGAGTAAAAAGCGATATCTGCTCCATGGTTAATTCAGCATGATTTTCCAAAGCACAAGGTCACTCATTGTCAGCATCTGACAGAGGCCCATTCACAAGAGTGAGATGAGCTTCCGAGAGAGAGCATTCTCATTCTCAGGCCACTGCTCTCGTCCCATAATTATCTGGATGGTGCAGGCCCGCGTGACATTGTCAAGAAGTACAAAGCTGTGATCACTGTCTAGTGCCTGCGTAATGAATTAATGCCAATAGCAGTGAATACATCACAGGCAAAAGACAGATTTCGAGTGTTATTATCGCCGTTATCATGAGAATGCATCCAGCAATTGTTCCTATACCCCTTAGCCCTGTGTTTTGTAGTGGATAAATAAATACCCTTTTCGTAGTCTAAAGTCTAAAGGTGTGCATTCACATGTCTTTCAAAACCTGTTCAGGGTCAGACGTTCACAGCATTCATGACATCTTAAGTTCACGGTTGTTTCGTTTTATCAATCACATTTCTTCCATGTACTTCAGCCCATGTTTTGTAATGGCATCATCATGCTATTATGCCCGTGGATATACAGAGTGAACTTAACACTGATAAATTAATATGATAATACCTTTTAAATAATCACCAACAAGAATTATGTTTATTATTTAGGTGGCTCAGGGGTAGAGTGGCTGGATGGTAACCGCAAGGTTGCCAGTTCGATCCCTGTGGGCTCCCCCAGAGTTAGTGTCGAAGTGTCCTTGAGCAAGAGCCTTGCATGGTTTCCACTGCCATCGGTGTATGAATGGGTAAATGTAATGCACAATCTATGTAAAGCGCATTGGATAAAGGCGCTATATAAATGCACCATTTAGTGGGGCGAGATGGAAAAGGGGCGACCGTACCTGTTACCCCCTAGGGTACCGTCGTCCAAAATACAGAAAAGGTAAACGAGGGTCCCGAAAGGGGCTTAGGGGAGAACTAACTGGAGGGCTCTTCTCTTCTTCACTGCATGCCGTGTGTGTTTAGAGTGGACCTAATCACCCAGTGTGTGCAAGTGTGGTTTTTATAGTGTAAATGTGGTTTGCTGTCGATTGACGTACTGTAGTGTGACCCTCACCGGACTAACTCTTTCTTTCCTCCCGCTCTAGTCGATTGTTGTCCTACTTTAATAGTTTTCCCCCTTTTTAAATGTTTTTTTTTTGTGGCTTTTGCCTTTATTTTATATATTTTATGGAGGGACAGACAGTAGGCGGACAGGAAATGGGGAGAGAGATGGGGGAGTGACATGCAGTAAAGGCCGTCGGGATCGGGAGTCGAACCCGTGGCACACTGCCAGACTGGATTACCAGCCAAGGTGCCTGGACCGCTGAGCCACGGCCCAGGCCTGTTTTCCCCCTTTTAAGTATTAAATTGTACTGTATTAACTGATTGATTAAACTAAAACTGATGTTTTCTGCTTTTGTTACAATAAAATGTATGGATTATCATCTTGAGAATCGTCTTTGCTCCTATTATTACAACAATCCCTGTGTTGCACTTTAATTGATTTCCTTGGGTTAAATTCCCAAGGTGGCGCAGTGGAAGGTTATGTTTATATATCCATTACTGCCAGGGTTACACAGGCACCGATGCAGACTCTAATCCCCAGTCCAGTACTTATCCTACAGCCCTGACGGGTATAGGAATCGCTTTGATCCAGTACAGCTTTGAGCTGAGCACCCACAGCTAGTGTTTAGACAGGAACAACCTTGGCTGTAACTTTTTCTCATTACTTTACACCAGGGCATTTCATCATTCAAAACTATGGCACATGCTGTTATACTTCAGATGAAGCTCTGATGTATGTACTAATGCACTTTTGCCCAAGACAAATTTCCCCTTGTGGGACAATAAAGTATATCTCATCATCTCATGATGTGATGTGTTTACAGTCACAAAGCTATGACAAAAATAATACACATGGGTGATGGATCTCTGTCTGTCTGTCCGTCCGTCCGTCTGTCTGTCCGCAACTAAATGATACTGTATATCGGTAGCACAGCACAATCTTAAAATCACAGCAGTTGCCGAAAAAGCATGCTTGCTGGATTTTTATGTTTGGAGTGACTTGATCTGGACATAATGAATATAATGCATTATGTTATGTGTGTGAATGAGTTGAGAGAGCAATTTCTCTTTCACTGCATCTCAGACAGATTTTTAGAGCCGTAATGTCACATGGCGAAATATCTTCTCTCGCTAAAGGACTCGCATAGTAGGATGTGGGCCAGCACAAATCTGACACTTTAATTTCAAAGGGCAACCTTTGATTGACTGGTGATACAAACACAATTGACAGAAGGAATTAACAACTACACTTTGCGGATTACAAATACATTTGAAAGAAATCTGAGCGACAGATCTTGGAGGAAGGCCTTCGCTAAGTCCCTCTACAATCCGTCCTTGTCCAATAGGCACGTTAGCAACGCTTACTAATAGAGTTGAAAGCTTTCCATTGAGATTAACAAGAGCTTCAAAATGTCTTCTAAATCTAGCCAACCAGGCCTGCAGTATGCAGTAGACAAAATGTGCATGACATTATTTCAATAAACTATAGAAATACGAGGAAATCAAACTTAAATGACCGTCCGATAGGAGTTTTCATGTAATGCACGGTAAGACTACTATTGTCCGTCCATCCATCCATCTTCAACCGCTTATCCGTAGTCGGGTCGCGGGGGCAACAGCTCCACCAGAGAGCTCCAGACTTCCCTCTCCAGAGCAACATCAGTGACTTCCTCCTGGGGGATTCCGAGACGTTCCAAGGTCAGTGAGTCGATGTGTTTCCTCCAACTGCGCCTTGGTCTGCCCCGGGTCTCCTCCCAGTGGACTACTATTGTGATTAGTATTATTGCTATCACCTGGGTGGCTCAGTCGTGTAACCTTCCTGACATATAAGCTTAGCTGTGTATTTGTTTTAACAACAGAGCCACACCCCCCAGAGAGGCAAACAACGCCGGTCCTCAGTGAGCTAGCTTCTTTTTACTGGCATACATTATGTATAAATGTTGTAGGCTACTGTATTACTTATGTAATGTACACTAATTCTCTGTACTTTTCTTTATCATATTAATGTATGGGGCTATGGGCATGACATTGATGCAGCCATTGATGCACCGTGTGTGTGTGTGTGTGTGTGTGTGTGTGTGTGTGTGTGTGTGTGTGTGTGTGTGTGTGTGTGTGTGTGTGTGTGTGTGTGTGTGCGCGCGCGCGTGCGTGCGTGCGTGCGTGCGTGCGTGCGTGCGTGCGTGAGTAACTTTGGGGCAGCTATATTTACTACTGTCTCTGGCAGTCTTCCAGAAATTATACAACCTTAGATACATTCATAACTCAATTGTTTGGTTTTTTTTGCCCATATTTGACGGCTCTGGGCTCTATATCAAACCCTTACACCTTTAATCCGGCTCCTTGTCTGGAGCTGCCCTGCAGTTCCTGATGTTTAATTCATATGAGAAGATGTTCAGGGGATGCGACTGGTAATTAAGTTGTGTAAATGACAAGGTCATTAACAAAGTTTATATGGTAATGCTGTGCCCCAAATGGGGATCGGCAGCGAGACCTGTCATGTCGCGGATGCTGACCTCAGCAGGATGTCCCAACAGGGGCTGACGAGGCTGCTAGCGGTGCATTAGTAAGGGAAATGTTAAACAGCAGTATGGGCATATTTACATAGATACTATCAAGTCATGATGAGTTGGACTGTGATCTTTTAATTTATTTATCAAGCGTCTTTGATTCTGCGTAGGAATTATATTGTGGTCCGTAGCACTAAAGCTGCTGGAACCCTATATTGCACATGTGTGTGTTAGAATTATTGTTTCATCTTCTGACATAGGGGGGGGGGGGGGGGTGGTTCTGTCTTTTTACCCTTGCCCCTACCCACCTTCTTATTTTTCGGTAAATCTGTGATTATTTTTGAGTGGTGCAACCACTCCATTGAACAGCAAAGTGTAGCTCACAGGTGTGATTTATTTGTCTTTCGTTTTGACAATAGGCCAGATGTGTGGAGGTTCAACAGGCATAGGTGGATTTACAAGTAGTATACAAGCAGACACAGCCTGGCCTAGGCAGATCTATTTATGCCTATATGCCTTATTTCTTTGTCATATTTTATCTTAAAAACGCCATTGACATTGACAATGAAGAGAAATTAATGTTTGTATTGTCCCTATATTATTATATTATACTATATTAGCGCCCCTCACTTCACACAGGTGTGATTTTTTTAACAAGCAGACCAGCTAGAATGGTCCTACTGTATATTACAAGTTGTTTGTCAAAGTGACACCTTGGCAAGCTGTCCATTTGCTGTACAACTAAAATTCAATTCCAAAAACACTGGCAGATCGACACCTCAGAGGAGAGAGAGGTAATGTTGCTGGATATTGATGATTACGTTCTGAATTCACAGGGCCGGCGGTCTCCCCATCCTTTACCCTCTTCTTGGCACTGATAGTCTTACTTTGACAAATCCCAGGTTACGTAGCGCTGACAGAAGAGCAGATACTGCAGTTAAGTGGGTGTAAGTCAAGGACGTGACTTAATTGCAGCACTTCCGCAACAAATCAACATAAATGGTGTTGGAAATGTGGAGGAGGACAAATCAAAGTGCCCTTGTTGAAACACACCTTTATACGGAAGTTCAACATTGCTGGATTGTTGTACAAATGACTCCACGTTCACACTGAGATCAATAGGCTTTCTAGGTGTTGTTACGCTAAAATATATGTTGTTATCATGTTGTGTGTGTGTGTGTGTGTGTGTGTGTGTGTGTGTGTGTGTGTGTGTGTGTGTGTGTGTGTGTGTGTGTGTGTGTGTGTGTGTGTGTGTGTATAAAGCGTCTCCTATATGGATGTACAACTATATCTCTGACAGAAAATGCACAATCTTTTATACTGTATAGTCTCACAATATAGTATTACTCAAAGTGTTAATGTAATACAGCTCTGTTTACATGTTTATTGTATTGTTTTATCTTGATTGTTTTGTTTTGATTGTTGGCAATGTAAACGTATGTTTTCTCATGCCAATAAAGCTTGAATTGAGAGAGAGAGAGAGAGAGAGAGAGTCTAGTTATATTGTACTGTATACAGTGCTGTGCTTTCTATCTCAAGCTCAAACATGGGTTGGGTTACGTTGTTTCCTGGTGTAATTGTACTTCACAAAGATTATGTAAATCGTGTTTGATTCAATCGTGCAATTGTATTCAGGTAATGTAGCAAAATGAGACGCTAACAGAGACTAATGGTTTACCTCATTTGATTAAATTGGAAATTCTTTTTGATTACTCTCATGCTCAGCACAGATTATGTACTCGCTCCAAATGAGCTACTGCCTGTAATATCTTCTAATGATGAACGTATCATTCAAACTACACCTACACATTTGTGGCTTTGACTTTCTTTTAAAACCCATTTTGACCCGAGATCAGATTCTAAAAATGTCTTCTACATCCTGGCAGTTTTCTGAAAAAGCTATGTTTCTATGTCAGTCGTTCTTCGATTTAAAAAAGATCACACCAGTGTGAACCGAGTGGTGCAACTCCCATCTATTGGTTCTCTGTATCATTCCAATTTGTATCGTTCCAATTTCTTCTCTGTATCATTCCAATTTCTTCTCTGTATCGTTCCAATTTCTTCTCTGTATCTCTGGTGCCCCCTACTGGTATAAATAAGTAACATACCCGTGCTCACTTATACAGGTACCTACCTAGCTACCTACCTAGGTACACGGACATTGCTGGATGTAGGAGTGGTTGCACCACTCAAAAAATAGCAGACCTGCTATGAGCTTGTAGATCTGCTATTTTTCAATAGCTAAAGCATAAAATAATGCTAACACCAAAAGGGGTTCCCGCCCAAAATGGGTTAACAACTCTTATTGTTTCACAATAAATCTGAAGCATTGATGACCTTTACGTAAAGGACGACTTAACCTATATTTTCTACATACCTGTTATATTATGACTTGCCCATGCACATCTAAGTCTGTGTACTTGAACTTGAGATACAGTGTACTTGATATGTATATTGTGTACGGCCTGTACTGTAGCATACTTTACAGATAGGCTACGAGAGACATCTCAGCGGCAGCAAGGTCAGCCTTGCTGCATTAGTCACAGTACTTTGTCTCATATCTTATTGTCACGTCATTATGATCCAGCACTATTTATGTTCCTGTTTGTGTAATAAACCTTGTGAACCTTTAGCGTGATACTGTCTCGTGTCGCGTTATTGTTTTCCCGGGCCCGCCGCCGCTGTCGCCGTACAAAAGGAATAATTCAACCGGATTATAAATGGTGCATTTATACAGTATAGCGCCTTTATCCAAGGCGCTTTACATATATTGTGCATTACATTGACCCATTCACACACACATTCACTGGGAGGAGACCCCGGGGCAGACCAAGGCGCAGTTGGAGGAAACACATCGACTCACTGGCCTTGGAACGACTTGGAGGAATCCCCCAGGAGGAAGTCACTAATGTTGCTCTGGAGAGGAAAGTCTGCATGGAGCACTCTGGTGGAGCTGTTGCCCCCGCGACCCGACTACGGATAAGCGGTTGAAGATGGATGGATGGATGGATGGAGACTGGCTGATGGGAAATGGGGAGAGAGATGGGGGGGAAGACACGCAGTAAAGGCCGGGAGTCGAACCCGCGACACACTGCCAGACTGGATTACCAGCCACGGTGCCTGGACCGCTGAGCCACGGCCCAGGCACCTCGGCCTGGACCACTGAGCCACGGCCCAGGCCCAACCTTCCTATTCTACCATTTACAGAACTATACTAGCAAATGAAAGCAATCAATCCCATTATATTGCAAGCAATTAAGATTGTCTTTATGGCTTTGCTTTGTTCACTCTTAAGCTTCAAGTCTTTCCATGAAGACGGTTCCTTGGCCCAGTTTCTCATTATAAGTGTATTAACCCTTAATTATATGTGTATTAACCCTTATAATCCAGGAATCCCTTCTGACGTACCCTGTCTGCATACTCACAGAGAAAGAGTCGACTAGAACACACACACAAACACACACACGTACACTCGCACACGAACATACGCACACACAGACACATACGCACACACACACACACACACACACACACACACACACACACACACACACACACACACACACAGTTTATGGTTGCAGGTTGACGCCCACATGCATTCGTTGAAATGGGTCAAGGTCAAGGGCAACCCGGGCCAATAGATTATAGTCTTAACCTTCCTTTAGCACATAATATCAGCCTATCACTATGATCATTAATGGTCAAATCTTTCAGCTTTCGAATCAACAAAATGCAATGACATTCATCTGTGAAAACCAGTGGCGTGCACAGATTGACAAATATCGCACTAGGGCGGTTCCACGCGCTGCACAAGGTACCCTTTTTTTCACTTGAGCACCTGCCCCTCGAAATGTCTGTGCACGCCACTGGTGAAAAGTACATATTTTTTATTCTAGTATCCTGACGTATTTCCCAGCTTGTGAAACAGGAGCTGCATGCGTGTGTCTCAGCAAGTCACAGCAATGTGTGACTGGCGCGAGTCAGAGTGTATCTCTTCTCCGGGGTCCTACCAAGTCTTGTCAATAGAGCGTTGCAGTCCCGCCCCTTTCATGACGACGCCAGGCCCAGGAAATGATTCCCAATGCATTTTTCCCATAGACATTTCAAAAGGTATTTATTTAAAGACGGTTACGCCGCGGACAAAGCCAACTCGAGTCGTGACAACTCATGACAGCAAACACAATATTTTGGACCAAACAAATAATTACAAAGAAGAAAAACAACAAAAAAAGTGTTGTAACCTGACGTTTTGAAATGTCTATGAGGAAAATGAACGGAGGGGGTGGGACTGCTACGCTCTATTAAGGCATGGAGCTTCCCTTGTCCCAGTGTCCCATAGCTGTTGTAGTATGTTAGTGAAAAAGCCACACAAATCACAATGGCTTGAAAACCCTGAATGTAATATTTGGCTGCTTGTGGGCTGACACTCACATTTTATACACGTAACCCAAACATTACTACACTATATATTCAAAGAAAACATTCATATTTGAATGGAGTGAGGCGGGAAGTCTGTACTTGACAAAATATCACCATAACAGCAATTAAAAAAAAAAGTTTGTAGTCTCAGCTAGCATGCACCTGTAATGCCTGCTGCCTAATAGGAATGTTCTAATTTTGGAGTATTTATTGTCCATGAGAGGGGGGGGGGGGGGGGGTGCAGCAGTAAATAGTGTTCCTCAGAGTAAACAATAGTTTAATAAATGCTCTGTCCTTTAGTCTAGCTAGCCCATCTTGGGCAGGAACCCCTGTGTTTTAAGCATATGTCATACTTTGGCTATTGAAAAATAGCAGATCTACAAGCTCATAGCGCATAGTGCTGTGCTATGAGCTTGTAGGTCTGCTATTTTTGAAAAATCATTCAAATGTGGTGCAAATCTTTGAATATATATTTCAGAGCGAACATTTTTAACATAAAATATTGGCTTCTGGGGGGGTCCCTGGAACTACATACCGGTATTTTGAAATGGGGGTCCGTGGCCCAATAGAGATAATTCTGGGGGTCCTTGACATGAAAAAGGTTGAGTACCACTGACATAGAAACATGGGTTTTTCAGAAATTTTTTAGGATTTAGAAGCCTTTTTTTTTATCGACCTCAGTCCAAAATGGGCTAGTCTACTGGACTTCAGCGGGCCTTGAATTCATTCCGTATTCTAGTCATACGAGACACTGAGGAGTGATGACAAGATTATGCTAATGTTCAAGAACAGGTGTGTTTAATTGAACACAGATTAGATTACCATTAACTCTGTACAGTATATGATGCAATCAGATGTAAGTTGTGAGACAATGAGACATTGCAATTAACTGGGTTACTATTTTAAATGTGTTGTTTATTATGGGGCACTATGTGTTGAGTTATATGCAGAAAAACATTGCTAGTGAAAGGTTGTATCTGTGGTTCATTATCAAAAAGATAGACCGGATAACAACCGGATGTGACCTAGTGAATGAGAAAGGCTACTGTGTTGTGTAGACACAATTAATGTCAGGGAGGAGATTGAGCGAACAATATCGCAAGAGCCTTGATAATTTACTATTATGTAAAGCAGAGTTTCTCAAAGTGGGTGCATGTGACTAGACACAGGTGAACACCACTGACAATCACCACTGGGATAGGCTGGGGAACTAAAGGCTCATACATAGTCTGGATTGTTGGTGGTGAGGTGACCACCGAACTACAACATGACGTCACAGAGCCGCGGTCAAGAGCAAACCACCGCCACGTCACAGACTGTGACAGGAACAGTGTTGCCAACTTAGCAGATTTGTCGCCATATTTAGCTTCTTTCCAGACCCCCCTAGCGACTGAATTAGTGAAAAGCTTCTGGAGAGAAATCTAGCTACTTTTTCTGGTGAATGACAAATCGTGTTGACAGAGATAAAACCCTCCTTTTTCTTCATTTTTCCCTCTCTCAGCCTCAAATCCGCTAAGTTGGCAACACTAAAGTGCTCGCCGGCGCGTCTGGCTTCCTCGGCTCGGTTATGTGCACAGAGCAAGGAAATGGTGTTCTGGGCTGGCTCCATATTTTCGTTGCTAGGGGCGCCTAAAAGTCGCTAGGGACGCTAAAAAGTCGCTAGGGGCTTCGCGCGCGCATATAACACCCCTAGAGACTTTCCTGGAGAGTTGGCAACACTGGACAGGAACAGTATAAACGTGTCTTGTAGAAATAGCATGAGCCTCCCCATGCGTGAGATGCTCTCCCAGTGAAACCCATCGGCATCGCTATCTAAAGGAAAAGAGAGTTGTCTGCTCCCTGGGGGCAGCAACAGAAATGGGGATTTGGCAAAATGGCAGTTGGCAGAAAATCTAAAATAAAAAAAAACAGTTAAAGGAAGAAAACAAAAGCATGCACTCGATTTCCTTGTCATGGGAATAATTTGATAGTCTCTTTGCCACAAGCTCATTAATCTATCCACAACGCTTGCCAACAAGTTCTAATCTGTATGAAGGGGAAGAAAGGAAACAGGCTGTGTGAAGGCTGTTAAGAATCTTGTGAGCTCCTTAAGTGTTCTCCTTTGGCATGTCAAAGTGGCAAAACTTAAATTCAGTGAAAGTTATGAAAGCTATATATAGTGCTTTATTTTATTGCCTGAAGTTTTCACATAACATTTTGTTTTACGTCTACAAATGAGTTTCAGCAGCCGGCATCTCATTTATTTCAGTAGAGCAGGTTACAAATGAACCCAGAAATTAACACTATGGGCTGTATTTTGCCCATTGATGCCTGAGGCCGAATCTGGGAACGCCTTCTAGGGCCTGACCTAAGGTTTCTGAAAACCTTCAAATTCTGATGATTTTCTTTTAAATAGTTATGTTGCTACATGTATAACAATAGCTGATGAGACACAGAGAGCGCGCCGGCATCAATGGTAGAACAACGTATACGTTGCACCAGGCGTCAATGGGTTAGTACCAGGTCTTATTCCCTAACTTGAGTAAACCTGGAGGCGTGATCAATGCTCTTTGGCCACTCAGAATAGCCACATGGCATTGATCACGCCTCCAGGTCTTTAGTTTACTCAAGTTAGGAAATAAGACCTGGTACTTAAGACACGCAAAATGCAGACAAATATCTCATCATTATACACCATTGCAACCTTCCACTCTTATGCCAGTATACACATGGTAAGGCTTTGTGTTTATTTTTTGCAAAGTATGCCATGAGACAACTCTGAACATCACGTTTGTGTGCGTGCGTGCATGCGTGCGTGCAAGCGTGCGGGGTTCAGGGGGTTGTATTAATTCAATTATGGATAAATTGTGTTCAAAGTTGTCTTTATAACATAAAGACATGCTATAGTATTGAATACCATAAGCTATCATTGGTGAATGATTTAGGCTACAGCACACTTTAACTCACTGAGACACATCCGACCATTTTGTAAAATATCTTTATAACTTGTTAAGTTTAGTAGTTATAGTGAATTATGAACACCTTAACATTAATACATTAGGCCTATATATATATCAACACCACGGCAATTTATCATAATAAATGTTTTGAGGTTTCATGCATATTTAATGTGTTATGTTAAGGCTTCATTATATTGTGTCATGGACTTGCTCATAATGCATTACAGACATTGCCTTCATAGAAAACGTATTCTTTGCATAATGTTTCCTTACTTGAAACATCCGCAAACAGATGTTCCATGGCCTATAGGAGAACAAGATGAAATAGACTTGACTTCTTTATATTGTTGACTTACTATTTACAGTACATGTGTGACATGTGGTAAAGACATACGGTATATCCACCAAAGGCTTGTAGGAAATACATATTTTTCTTATAAATATTCAAGATCTTTGGTATTCTCTCTGGAATTCCTCTCCTGGGTAAAACCCTGACAAATAATACATGATAAATAAACTCATCACTTTGTTAGTGTCATAGTACATGTACAGTACACACAGTAGCATCCTGTTACTATGTTACCTTAGGCTATGTTCAACTGCTTCGCAATGAATTCTTTAAGATGCTGTTTTTAACCATGATTGTATGCATGTGCGTGTGTGCGCGCGTGTGTGTGTGTGTGTGTGTGTGTGTGTGTGTGTGTGTGTGTGTGTGTGTGTGTGTGTGTGTGTGTGTGTGTGTGTGTGTGTGTGTGTGTGTGTGTGTGTGCGCGCGCGCGCGCGCGGGTGAAGAGAGAGAGATAACATACTGTACATAATAATAATAATAATAAAACTTTATTTGTATAGCACCTTTCATGACATGAAATGCATAAAGTATAATGCATAAAGTGCTTTACAGAACAATGGAGAATAAAAGAAAAGCAAGGCAACGACAAAAAACAAGCAGTAATGCAATACAGTGAGGACATGAATAACAAAAAATAAAAATAAAATAAAAGATCAATTAAAGCAATGTTGTAGAAGTGGGTCTTGAGCTTTAAAAATGTCTACAGAGGCTTCCTGACGAAGGTACAGTGGGAGCTTGTTCCATGCCGACGGCCCGTAGAAGCAAAAAGCTGCTTCCCCGTATTTTTTAGTTGCCTTTTTTTTTTCTTTTTCTTTTGGCAAAGCGAGCAGGCCAGCAGTGGAAGACCTTAGGGGGGCGGTTTGGGACATATTTAGGCAGGCATGTAGGTAGGAAGGTGCGAGACCATTGAGAGCTTTATAGACAAGTAAAATAATTTTAAAATAAATCCTAAAAACAACCGGAAGCCAGTGCAGTGATGCCAAAACTGGAGTAATATGTTCTCTCATCTTAGTTCTAGTTAAACCTCTGGCTGCTGCATTTTGGACAAATTGTAATCTGTCAGTTGTTTTCTTAGGCAGTCCTGAAAAAAGTGCATTGCAGTAATCAAGCCGAGAAAAAAACAAAGGTGTGGATTAGCGTTTTTGCATCGTCCAAGGACACATAGGCTCTGATTCGTGCAATATTTCTAAGGTGAAAAAAAGCAATCTTGGTAACATGATTAATGTGTGAATTAAAATTCAATTCAGAATCAATAATAACCCCCAGGTTCTTTACTGTACTGTTACTTTCTACAGTCAGGTTGCCAAGTCTGCTTAATATTGATTATTTCTGTTCACTAGAACCGATTATGAGAACTTCTGTCTTATCCTCATTTAGCTTGAGAAAGTTCTCACTCATCCAACATTTGATGCTAGACAGACAGGTAACCAGCGGGTCTAAAGCACAGGGATCATCTGGAGCCACAGAAAGATATAGTTGGGTATCATCAGCATAGAAATGAAAATTGACTCCGTGATTGGCAATGAGTTCGCCCAATGGCAGTATGTCTTTGTGTGGGTATCCTTATGCATGAATATGCACATGCAAGTGTGAATTGCAACTGATGAAATACAGTATTTGCAACCAAATGAAATACAGTAATGTGAAAGTAAATCATTGAATTAAGATGATTCAATAAGATGGCTGAAGATTTCCAAACATATTTTTGCAGTACTAAACCTCCAATACATCCATCTCAATATGATATATATTTCTTGATCACTGTGATAATAGCTGCTACACCTTTAAACTTCATCTTAAACCTGAGGTTTTTTTTGTGGCACTTCACATCTAGTTGCGTCCGCCCGCAGATAGTACACATGCACATTAGGTAGGCCTTAAATACTATCTGCAAAGTTTTTGTTTCATAAAAATCCACCATAGAAACTTTATGAGCTACTTTCTGTCAAGAAATGCCCTGAATTTTATTATTTTTGTGTAAGTGTCAGAGTTTGGAAGTGCTTGTTTTCAATAACACAACATTTTGCTGCCTCCTGCATTATGTGACATTTAGAAACAGGTGGTACAATTTACAATTTACAATTTAGGCATTTAGCAGACGCTCTTAATCCAGAGCGACTTACATTTAAGCAAGAACAAAAGCATGGGAATACATCACATAAAAGCATTTATCATGAAACATGCGGAAGCTAAGAAGGTAACAGTGGAATATCTATATGATGAAACTATACATACACTATACATAATAAACTATACATATTCACTACTATGCTATACATATGTACTATGGCGTGCTATGACTATATACAATACAATTATAGTGCTGTCTACATAACATGCTATAAGTCTGTGTCAAATGCTATCTAAGCCAACAGAAATGCTATCTAAGGGGTTAGGGTAAGGGTACGCAGGACGGTTGAGTGATTTCCAACGAGCGCTTCCAAACTCCAACACTCCATGCTGCTCAATGTTTTGCCACTCAGTCTAGATGAGGGGGGCGTGTGCTGATGGGAAATCCATGCATGTGCATACTCTCTATGCTTAAATCAAAACGGGGCTGTCACCTGTTACTGTGAAATTGCAAATTGGATTAATATGTGACTGACCACTTCTCTTAGTGTGGACGTGAAGTGAAATGTTTTATTATATCACTTACGAGTGTCTGGAGACACTCATAAGTGATATAATAAAACCATGGCTGTTTATTCCACCGCTACGTGACTAATGTTGTGTCGAGGTGACAGGATTAACGCTTCTGAAGAAAATTAGATGGTTAAATTAAAACGGAAGGAGCAAGTCTAATGGCCGCTTTCAAATATGGAAGCTGACGCGACCGGAAACGGAAACTGTACGATGGACACGGAAACAGTAGGAGCTCGGTTGAAAACCCAGAGGTGAAGTGAGTGACGTCAGAGCACATGCACAGCAGCACACAGGCGTAAATGGCACTTCTTCTGCATACTGCATCCCGTTACATCCCTTCTGGCCTCATTTGACCTCTCCCTATCTCCCTCCCCTCCCACTCACAAGGCTGGTAATGTTTTGGACCTTGTGTTCTCCAGAGCCTGCTCTCCCTCCACACTCTCTGTTACCCCCTCAATTAGGTCTGACCACCACTTCATAACCTTCTCCCTCTCTCTCTCCACCCTCCCGCCTAAACCCATTAACCCTCCGAACGTCACCTCCCGACGCAACCTCAAGTCCCTAAACCCCTCCTCCCTCTCATCCTCTATTCTCTCCTCTCTACCCTCCCTGGAGTCCTTCCTCTCCCTCTCACCTGACACTGCAACCTCATCCTTCCTCTCCTCTATCTCATCTGCATTCGACCAACACTGCCCTCTCTCATCCAGGCCAGCTCGCTCATGTCCACCGGCTCCCTGGCTATCTGAAACTCTCAGATCTGAACGAACACCTCTAAGGGCAGCCGAAAGAAAGTGGCACAAGACGAAGCTACCAGATGACCTTTCACACTTTCACTCACTCCTCTCTGCCTTTGCCCACTCACTAACCACTGCTAAAACCTCTTTCTACCACACCAAAATCCAATCCTGTACTTCTAACCCAAGGAAGCTCTTCTCCACTTTCACCTCCCTCCTTAAACCCCCTCCCCCCACTCAACCTTCATCCCTCACTGCTGATGTTTTTGTCAACTACTTCGAGAAGAAGGTTGATGATATCAGCAGCTCCTTTCCTCCCCTCCCACATAAAGTGGCATCTGATTCAACCAACACTAACCCCAACATACCATGCATGTCCTCCTTCTCTCCGCTTTCCCCAGACGAGGTTCTACAACTAGTGACATCCTCTAGACCTACCACCTGTCCTCTTGACCCTGTCCCGTCTCCAATCTTCCAAACCATCGCACCTGATCTGCTCCCCTTCATCACCTCCATCATCAACACTGTCGTGTAATTTCATGAACCTAAAAGTATATTTCTATAAATGGACGTACTGAATTGATATGCCACTAAAGTCAGGATAAGCTATTTTTAACTAGAGTGTAAAGTCTCTCTCTCACTCTCAAATTCCCCGAGACAGGAGGCATTCACACCTGAATACAAGGCCATTGTTCTAAATTCTTTGAAGCTCTCTTCCCTGGGGAGTAATTTTCCACTTGGCAAGTTACTGTTGAGCAGATGCGGAACACTGGGTGTTCATTCCCAATATTCCACAAGTTTAAGCTTAATGACTTTTAACGAACAGTTGGTATGAGAAAATAATGAGACACTATAACCAGTAATAGTGAGTGCAACTTGTCTCTTAAAATGTAGGCCTATTATAAGAATAATGTTTCGCTCCACCGTGTTAATTTACCTCTTAAAAGAGGGTTCAGTTTCATTTGCTTTATAGTTTCCGTAACATTCCTAACTACAAGTGTTTCCATTTTTCATATACTCATATACATACTTAAGGTATGATTAGCCAGTTTATAAGTTGTTCACAGTTTCATCTAAAGACCGGTTATGTTACTACAATATGTAACTACAATTTGTCATGGGATCTGTAAAGTAGTAATCTGGTGTTTTAATGTAAGGTTAGATACTCGTGTCTCTGCCAGAGAGGCCCGCCTCTGTAAACATGAATAAGCGGGTAGCCCAGATTTCATTGGTCAAAAGAGTCAGGAAGCGCCCGGTTCAGCTACTGGAGGAGGGGTGATCAGATCTGTATATAACACTTTGTTTTTCTTGTGGACTGGGCTGTTCGAACGAGTCTTACATTTGGCTAACCTAGGCTGGTTGGAACAGACAATTTGGCGTGTACCTTTTTGAGACATGCTTGCTTTGTGACGAATTGAATCTCTGTGGTTTACCAAATAAACGCTAAGATCCGGAGAAACCTTTGTCCTGCTTTTCCGTCTTCACTCTTCATACTGACTGACACACACGGTGAAAGTATACCACAGTTTTTTGGCGCCCAACGTGGGGCTCGAACCCACGACCCTGAGATGATGTTCTTGTACAAAGGTGTTCTGTCTGTCTTAAAGTCTGCAGTCACTCTGGTCTATGCAAGGCCTGTCTTTGTCATTCAAAAGCAGGGTCTAGCCATCCTAGATAGTAAGTGGCCTGGCTGGCCGGGTGTGACAGGAATTAGCATGCTCTATTGTTTCCACCAAGAGGCCAGTCTCATACGTCACTCTATCTACATCTCAATGACATTCGTATGTAAAAATACCGTCTGTCCTACCAGGAACACCTCTGTTGTAGACCACATATATATGGCTGTAAATACAATGTTGAGTTAAGCTTGTGGGGGCAGCCTGCCCGGACGGTCAGCTCTAGGGCTCCGCGGCTCAACTCAAGGGCCGCGGGAAGCCCTCTGTCTTTGTCTCGGTACTAATTGAAATAAATACATCGATGGATCTTCAGTTCACCTCTCTCTGCTTGTTTCCTTTCATCCGACCGCCTGAGACTTTGATGCAGACTCTTCGTCATTATTTGTCTAATTTTAGTCAAGTTCGATAGTGTACTTGAAGTAGAAATATTTACTTTAGTTGGAGCCTGAACAGGGACTGCTTTTGGGATGGTTTTCCATTCCAGGTAAAAAGAACCGTGGACCAGTGGACAATTTGGACAATTTGGCGTTGAGTTGAATTTTATTTTTTCGGCGAACGGCGGTCGGCGGAACAAAGGGATGCGGGGACCAACAGCACGTGCGGTGCTCTCCGACATGGACGGCGACGCAGCGGGAGGAAGCGCCTCTACAGCGCAACGACGGGCGACCTGCGGATCTCCACAAATCGGCGGGAAGCGGCGGCGATCCGACCGGGGAAAGCGACACTACAAGCGGCGAGAAAATGCGTCTCTTCACGGCAGGCAAGCAGCGGCGAGGAGGGAGGCGTTCTACAAGGCCTTCAACGAGTGAGTCTTCCACCGAGGGGGGTCTCCGACCAAGCGGCGACCGAGGGCTTTCATCACGGCGTGCGGCGACAGGACGGCACGGCGCGATTCATCTCAACAGCGATCGAGAGCGGCGACCACGTTTTTCATTCATTCTTCATTCTTCAAACAGCAGATCTGCAAGCTCACGTGTTGCGTTTTGATCGACCGTAGCTGCACGAGCGTACATATTTTTCTTTCCAGTCATTATGTGATATTTTATATTCATAGTGTCTGGAAGGGGGGAGTGAATATGTGTGTTGGACGGACACGAAAGGACAAAGGACACGTGAGTGGCAGTGCGCGGACAAAACATTGCAACAAGGTTTCTTCATAACATGATGCAGTTCTCAGTTTGACCACGAATGCCTTCAGGTACGTCACATGTGTAAAAGGGGAATTATATTTGAGAGGATTTAAAATACAGTATGGACAGTTTCTGTGTCGGAAATGTGGGCTAAAGTAACCAGAGCGAAAATGGTGGTCAGAATAGTTAAATCTATTAACCTTACTCGGTCTGTAGGCCTAGTATGGGGCTAAAAGTAACTGTGGTGAAAAAGTAGCAGGATATTGGGTTATCGCTTCATCTTGGAGCAGTGACTGTGTTTTTACGGTAGATTGACTTTTTCTCAAACGAATAATAGATATTAAACAAGTTAAGAGACAATGTTTTGCGACACTAAAAGAGTTCATTTATAACAGATGGAAGAGTTTCAACAATCTATCTGTATTCAAAACGTTTGTGTAATGTAAGTTATTCAACATATATGTAGGCATGTGTTGATATGTGTTTTGTCGAAGTTTAAATTAGTTAAAAAAGTTGATTAATAATAAGTCAACTGAAAAGGCAGTTAGGTGCCGCGACGTGCAAGGTTTTGCTGTTAATATCGAGATAATTTAGCCTGTAAAGGTGAGATAAGTTAACAGTAGCAGCGTAGGTCGATTCGTCATTTACCAGGCCTTAAAGGGGTACGGAATAGTGAAGTTGCGGCGTGCTGTTATCAAAATCGAGGCTTTCGTCAACGGGACCAATTTCAAAATATATACGGGATTATTAAGCGTGTCTGTAAAAACTTGTGTGTTTAAAAATGGAAACACAGGGTAAGACAAAGTTGTGGTGTGTTTAAATGTCAGTTAATTGTGAAGTGAAAATGTCAATTTTCATATATGCATGAATATGCCTGGAATTATTTTTGGGAACCTTTAAAGTGTAACGTTCTGATGTTTCTTTCCTAATGTTTAGTATAGTACATGTGATTGGGTCAAGGGGGGTATAATAGAATTATTGTTCCATATTCTTATGTGACCATCTAGTGATGGTCAAGGGGGGAATTATGTCGTATATGGTCTCAATAATTCGTCATTCTATAACCAAATGTTCTTGTACAAAGGTGTTCTGTCTGTCTTAAAGTCTGCAGTCACTCTGGTCTATGCAAGGCCTGTCTTTGTCATTCAAAAGCAGGGTCTAGCCATCCTAGATAGTAAGTGGCCTGGCTGGCCGGGTGTGACAGGAATTAGCATGCTCTATTGTTTCCACCAAGAGGCCAGTCTCATACGTCACTCTATCTACATCTCAATGACATTCGTATGTAAAAATACCGTCTGTCCTACCAGGAACACCTCTGTTGTAGACCACATATATATGGCTGTAAATACAATGTTGAGTTAAGCTTGTGGGGGCAGCCTGCCCGGACGGTCAGCTCTAGGGCTCCGCGGCTCAACTCAAGGGCCGCGGGAAGCCCTCTGTCTTTGTCTCGGTACTAATTGAAATAAATACATCGATGGATCTTCAGTTCACCTCTCTCTGCTTGTTTCCTTTCATCCGACCGCCTGAGACTTTGATGCAGACTCTTCGTCATTATTTGTCTAATTTTAGTCAAGTTCGATAGTGTACTTGAAGTAGAAATATTTACTTCAACACCTCAGTAACCTCAGGCTGCGTCCCATCTGCCCTCAAGTCAGCCAGAGTAACACCACTCCTCAAAAAACCAACCCTTGACCCTTCAGATGTCAAGAACTACAGACCAGTATCACTCCTTTCATTTATTTCTAAAACCATTGAACGTGTCGTCTCCAACCAGCTCTCTCTCCATCTCTCACAGAACAACCTGCTGGATCCCAACCAGTCCGGATTCAAGAAGGCCCACTCCACAGAAACTGCCCTGCTGGCAGTCACAGAAGCACTACATGCTGCCCAAGCTGCTTCCCACTCTGCAGTACTGATTCTCCTAGACCTATCAGCAGCATTTGACACAGTGAACCACCAGCTGCTCCTAGACACCCTAGCGGAGCTAGGCATCGGTGGAACGGCACTAAAGTGGTTATCCTCCTACCTCACCGACCGGACCTACCAGGTTTCCTGGAAAGGTCTGTTATCATCCCCCCGAACCCTCCAAACTGGGGTCCCACAGGGATCTGTACTTGGTCCCCTCCTTTTCTCACTGTACACTAAATCCCTTGGCACTATCATCTCTGCTCACAAGATATCCTATCACTGCTACGCCGATGACACACAACTGTTCCTATCCTTCCCCCCCTCTACCACTCAGGTGGAAGAGCGCATCACTGCATGCCTGGCTGACATCTCACAGTGGATGTCCTCCAACCATCTCAAGCTGAACCCAGACAAGACTGAGCTTCTCTTCTTCCCAGCTAAGTCCTGCCCTATGCGGGAGCTAACTATTTCCGTAGACAACGCCCTGGTAACGTCTGTCCCAACAGCCAGGAATCTTGGTGTTGTCCTGGACAGTCAGCTCTCGTTCAAAGCTCACATCACAGCTGTCACTCGATCCTGCAGGTTCACACTCTATAACATACGACGAATTAGACCGTTCCTCACCCAGGAATCAGCCCAGCTCCTAATCCAGACAACAGTCTTGTCAAAACTCGACTACTGTAACTCCCTCCTTACTGGCCTACCAGCATGTGCACTTAAGCCTCTCCAGCTGATCCAAAATGCAGCAGCTCGCTTGGTCTTCAACCAGCCAAAATTCTCACATGTCTCCCCCCTGCTCCGCTCCCTCCACTGGCTCCCGGTCGCTGCCCGCACAGAATACAAAACTCTGATGCTGGCATTCAAAGCAACCAAAGGTATGGCTCCCCCATATCTTACAAGTATGATTGAACCCTACAAACCCTCCCGCGCACTCAGATCAGCCAACGCAGGGAAGCTGGAAGTACCCTCACTAAAAACGCCGGGACAACGCTCCACACGTCCCAAACTCTTCTCCCTTCTGGCTCCAAAACTGTGGAATGCACTTCCCATTGCAGTCAGAACTGCAGCATCACTCCCAATCTTCCGCCGTAGCCTGAAAACCCACCTTTTCAGACTCCATCATGGCCCATAGCACTTACCCTACCCCCTTAGATAGCATTTATGTTGCCTTAGATAGCATTTGACACAGACTTATAGCATGTTATGTAGACAGCACTATAATTGTATTGTATTTAGTCATAGCACGCCATAGTACATATGTATAGCATAGTAGTAAATATGTATAGTTTATATGTATATATAGTATTATATGTATAGTGTATGTATAGTTTAATTATATGTATGTATAGTTTCATCATATAGATATTCCACTGTTACTTTCTTAGCTTACGCATGTTTCATGATAAATGCTTTTATGTGATGTATTCCCATGCTTTTGTTCTTGCTTAAATGTAAGTCGCTCTGGATTAAGAGCGTCTGCTAAATGCCTAAATTGTAAATTGTAAAATTGTAAATTGTATACTACGCAATAGCCGCGTATACGTCACAGTCTATGACTTGGACGCGGGATTGTGAACCGAAGGATTGTGAACCCAAAGTCTCAAAAAGTCACTGCAAAAATAGCTGCTATTTGTTTCAAAAAAGCTTTAAACCCTGTGTAACATGTATATAACTAACTATGCAATGTGACATATAGCGATGTTTACAAAATGCTGTACCCTCTCCAACTATACTATATTCCCCATTTTCAACAGTTTTTATTATATTTTGACACTTGCTTTGGCAATGTAAACGTATATTTTCTCATGCCAATTAAGCTCCTTTGAATTATTGGTCATATATTTTCCACATTTAACGGCAGCAGTAACATAGTTACGACTACTAGTACAGCTTGTTCAAAGTTAGCAAGACCTTGATCATAATGTCAGAGTTTTTGCACGGGCGATGCTGTACATTGGCAAGTAGAACCGTTCATTCATTTGCCGGGAGATGTGGAAACAAGCCCAGACTTCCCTATGAGTATTCCATTCACAGCTTGACCTTGAGGTGAGCTATACTCCCTGGCCACCAAGCAGAGCAGCATGAATTATAATATTATTCACCTATAGCTCCAGCCACAGCTCCAATTCTGACCGAGCAGTCTGTCTCTCTGTACACAGCACTCCCTCACTTGAGAACTTTGCAGAGCTGTTCACAGCAGTAAAAGTGAAGAATCACGTGGCAGCTATAATCACAATACACTATACATAAATAAATACATAAATAAATAAATGTGTGATAATACAAAAATATAATAACCAGCACAGCGAATGAGCCAGAGATGAGTCAAGCACAGATTTTAAGAAGGTTTGAGAATCACAGGTTTAAAGGTGTAAATAAAACAGTGTGGGGAAATAAAATTCCGTGCAAGCTTCATCGTTTTGATTGTTTCCAGAAAGAGAAAGAAAATAAAGAATTAAGGGGGCAAGGGGAAGGGAAAAAAGAAGGAATTAGAAAAAGACAACAAGGTAACGAGATAATTTTACACTGTAGCATATCCTTGAGGTTTAGAAATAATGTACATACATGAGCATAGCAGCTGGTACACATGTATACTGTGTTATGACATAGACCTTAATGCAAGAAGAGTAGTGCGTACTGCGTACACAAGATTAAGGTCCAGAGTGTCAAGTTTAAAGGTATATTCAGTGATTTCACTTAATTCAAATATATTTTTGTTCTGTTTTGTTGTGATAATCCTCCCTACTATAGAGTGTGCTGACCATATAAGGAGTTCCTCCCTTGTCCCCAGTTAACCCCTGGGGTAAAAAAAAATACATTGTCATTTCAGCCAGACAGTGAGATTCCTGGCTGCCTGCCTCTCTCCAGACAGTGAGATGCCTGCCTCTCTCCAGACAGTGAGATTCCTGGCTGCCTGCCTCTCTCCAGACAGTGAGATGCCTGGCTGCCTGCCTCTCTCCACAAACACAAGGGCAATTCTTCTCACCTTCACTGCTCCATCTATTCATATGCAATTAAAATTTAAATAAAAGCAGTGGCAAAGATGAACTCATAAGACATGAAGATACTAATGGTGATTAGGCCTAATATGTCCTTGAGCAAGAAAACACTCTCTGCGTGTAATTCAGTGGCTGCCCAAAGCTCCTAGTGAGAGGATAAATTCCAGGTACGGTATGTATAAATGGAAATGGCCAACTGGTTCATAAGTACTGTACTAAAAGCTATAATTCTCTGCTATAACAAGGGTCACCAAACACCATTTACAATAATGTCAGTGGGTCTTACCAGTTTAAAGGAAAGAGGCCACACAGCTCGTAGTAGTCAAGATGCTATAAACTTTATTAAACTTTAGCTATTGAAAAATAGCAGATCTACAAGCTCATAGCGAGTGGCACCGAGTGCCACGCTACGAGCTTGTAGGTCTGATACTTTTGAAGAATCGTGAAAATGTGGCGCAAGTCTTTGAATATATTCTTTCAGAACGAATGTGTTAAAACTCAAATCTTTGCTTCAGGGGGGGGGGGGTCCCTAGAACAACATATTTCCAGATGGGGGTCGGCGGCCAATGACATATATTTGGGGGTCCTTGACATGAAAATGTTTGAGAACGAATGACAGAAACATGAGGTTTTCAGAAAACTGTCAGGATTTAGAAGACATTTTGCAGAATCGTCCTCAGGTCTAAATGGGGTATAAAAAAAAGGAACAGTCAAACTCCACACACACCACTCCCCTGTCTCCTGTCACTTCCTGACATATGTCATAATATTATTATGTCAAACAGATGTGTTTGTTCCAGGTGGTTCTTCTTATAATGGATGAAGGATAACTGAAAAAACACTCCATAAACGTCATAAAGCCGGAGGAGAGGCGTTGAAGAAAAATAATTAATGTTTAAAATACATAATTTAAATAAGCCTACTGTAATAATTGGTTAGGGATGTATCCTGGAGGAGCTAGGCTACCTGTACAGACAGACAGACAGGCAGACAGGCAGACAGACAGACAGACAGACAGACAGACAGACAGACCAGACAGACAGACAGACAGACAGACAGACAGACAGACAGACAGACAGACAGACAGACAGACAGACAGACAGACAGACAGACAGACAGGCAGGCAGGCAGGCAGGCAGGCAGGCAGACTGACTGACTTTATTAATCCAAAGAGAAAGTAGGTATAGATACTCCACCATTAATGCTGATTTGAAAAAATGTAGGCATTTCTTCCTTAATTGGCCTAATGGGAATGTGAGTATGCAAAGGTTCATGGCAATGGCACACTGTGTTTAGGATTTGAGGCATTTTGTTCAAAATGGGCCACTTCTGCAAACGTTGCCAATCAGAATGGAATATGAAAAATTGGACGGATCCGTCTTGATTACATAAATAAATAATAAGTAAGTGTTTTGTAAAGGTTGGCCTCCTGGTGGCGCTCACAGACGGACGGACAGATCTGTAACTAAAGCTAGTAGTCCAGTTCCTGAGCCTATATCTGCACAGGCTAGGTGCACATAGACAGACCCATAAATAAATAAAAGCTAGTGGTCCCGTTCATGAACCTAGTAGTCGCGGTCGTGGAGTTAACCCATTTTGGGGCGGGAACCCCTTTTGGTGTTTTAAAGCATTATATTATACTTTAGCTATTGAAAAATAGCAGATCTACAAGCTCATAGCGCGGCACTGAGCGCAAAGATTTGAGTTTAACACGTTCGCTCTGAATTTCGACGTCAGGCCTATACAGTAAATGGTGCATTTATATAGCGCCTTTATCCAAGGCGCTTTACATAGATTGTGCATTACATTCACCCATTCACACACACATTCATACACCGATGGCGGCGGAAACCATGCAAGGCACCAACCAGCACATCAGGAGCAATTAGGGGTTCAGTGTCTTGCTCAAGGACACTTTGACACTAACTCTGGGGGAGCCCACAGGGTTTGAACTATAGCATCCTTGCGGTTGCCATCCGGCCACTCTACCCCTGACCCACCGCCGCCCCCACAGTAATTGCTGTTGGGGAAAAAAAGTGTTCTGAAACCAGGACACTAGCAGTCAGAACTCAGAACACAAAACAAGAGAAGAATCTAGCTGTCAGGATGAATAAAAGAACCATTGTCTGTGGCTTCTCCGCTGGGCCAGTCACTTTCATTCTCAACCAAGAAAATGGATCACTTGTGCATCAGACATTGGACAAATGATACAGACAGACAGACAGACAGACAGACAGACAGACAGACAGACAGACAGACAGACAGACAGACAGACAGACAGACAGACAGACAGACAGACAGACAGACAAAAAAGGGAAACGATAAGACAGGAAAGTGGATGAAACAGATCTAGATGTGAAGGCAAAAATCACATTAAGAATTTTCTCTGCAATGATTTAACCTTTTCCCCACTAAAAAACATAGTCTGCGTTATATTATTATTTGTCGGGTCTCGGATGGCTATCTGTTGTTAGCTTAAGCCCACTTTACGTATATCCCTGCCCAGCATATTGTACAAGGCCTACTCATTACCTTTTTTTGTTTCACACCACAAAACTGGTAACCACTTCACCACTTTTCAAACTATCTTCATATAATAGGTCCTCACTAATAATCATGATACAATGGCACGATTTATTTCCCTACATGCAACTTGCAAGCCCAACTGGTGTGTTCTTAAATAAATAAAGAACGAACACCTGCATGAATTAAATAAGGTCTGATTCTCCTCTCGCCTCGCTTGCCTTGCTGCCCCCCTCACCCCCCGCACGCACATATCGCAATTTGCAAGCAACTGTCGCTGTGTGTTGTTAGTTGTATATTAAATTATTAAAGTATTTTTATTTAATATACAACAAGATATATTATTGAACGAAGACCTGAACCTGTGAACCATGAATTAAATAACAAATAGGCACACACACACGCTGCTGTTTTGCACCGTCTAACACTGTGCTGAAAGTACAAATGGAAGTAATAAAATATAGGCATAGCCTGGAGCCTTCCCTCTTATTGTCCTACTGCTGCTGGAAGTACAAATGGAAGTCAAGTGGAATGCAAGCAGGATTAGCATAACAGCATGGTTACTTGTTAGTCACTGGAAAAGTCAAATCCACCTCGTTACACCTCTCCACCCCCTCTATACTCCTCTCTTCATTCTGGTGAAGAACGTTGGTCTAGCAGATGAGCAGGCAGAAGGCAGACACATAATGATAGATGGACAGCACACTGTGTGTTATAGGTTAAAAAAGAAAGAAAGATTTTTTTTAAATAAAAGACTAAAAAGTGAAGGAGAAAAAAGTTAGGAAAGAAGCAGAACTCCTGAGCAAAACGAGAGTGCATACATTATATCTTTATTATTATTATTATTATTATATTATTATCTTTAAAGGTATATATATATATATATATATATATATATATATATATATACATATATATAAATATATATATATATATCATAAATAGTATATGTCAGGTACTGTAGCTGAACTGTGACGTAAGAACAGCTCCACACACCTTTTGACAGATAATTTAAATGGGTTTTGATAGAAATCTGAGCATAATATACTAAACTATCTCTCTTGTTAAAACAGCCCCTGTGGTGCATAGTTTAGCAACTGTACTTAACACATTCAAGGTGCAAGCAACCTTCATACTCCTTACACACAGAAAATCTAATTAATATTGAAGTGTTTTTTTATGTTTTCATGTCCCCTTTTGCTGAAAAATGACGAAATCACTCAGAATATCTGAAAACGCTGGAGGACGTACCTGCTGACCAGCGTGCTGTTTCAGAATATAAAATAGTTTAAAAGGCAAGCTTTTCGCCATCAATTTAGTGGAATTGTCAGGGTGTTATATGTTTCTGAATGTGATGGAGTATATTTCCAAATACTATTCAATCCTGAATACCCTCTCTCACACTATAAGATTTAAAGGACTTTTTAAAGACCCTCCTAATGCCATGGAGGTTCCATGTTGAACGTAATTCCAAAGTGTGTAAAGCCCACCACACACCGGCTGTGTCACAGCCACCTCCATTATTTTCAATTAACCTATCGTACACCGGCTGCGTCCGACGCGCGCTGGCGCGCGGTCACACCTCGCCTGCCGCGCCGATGCACCGCTGTTCTATTTTCCAGGCGTTGCCGCGCGGCCTCCACCCGGCTATCCGTGGGCATGGCAATGGAATATAGTCAACAAAACTCCCCAGCCGCGTGGTAGCGCGCCGCGTCCTGTTGGTGTTGCCGTGCGGCTATGGCGCGCGGCAATACTGTGCCGCGGCGGTCGCAGGCGGTGTGTGTCGGGCTTCACATTGTTTAAGTCACAGATGCGTGACCACAGATCCACATGGGTTCTCGTTTACTTTTAGAGCGGCAAACGGCATAACTCGTCATGGCAGCTTTGGTTACAACAAACGAAACGGATTTCAAAAGAGTCACTTATTACTTATTTTCAAATCTACGTTGACAATGTTTACGTCATTGTACTCATTCAGACCCGGCTTGCGGAAAATATCAAACCCGTTTGATATGATCAGAACAGAATCTGAGTCTCATGTGTAGGGGGTAAAAATCGTCATCATATATCTGACGAGTAAAGAGGGGAGCGCGCCGTGATTCGTCTTGGTTTTATCACGACTTGACTCTGGCCGTGACCATTTAGAAATGTCAGCAGGTGTAAGCCCTGCTTAGGAAGGACACCATGCAGCCGCACCGGCCTTTACGTCACGATTTTTCAAAAATAGCAGACCTACAAGCTCGTAGCGCGCCACTCGGTGGCGCGCTACGAGCTTGTAGGTCTGCTATTTTTCAATAGCTAAGTATAGCTAAGTGTCAATGGGCTTTATGCAGCCGACACTTCCGAGTTCAGTCACTCTGAACGTACGGTTGTGATTTTGTAGGAATAAAGTTTAGTTATTTAAACCACACTATTTCATTTGAAATGATGTGGTGGCGTAGTTTTTCATAGTTTGTCTTATTTGTTTTTGCGACGTTGACATGATGACATGAGGTACTAACATCTTAAATCTCCTGAAAAACTACGCCGTCACATAATCAAATGAAATAGTGTGGTTTAAAGAACATACATACACTACAGTACATAACCAGCCGATCACCAAATGTACCATAGTTATGTCATCAAGAATGGTGGTCCCCGACACCGTCATGCCCAGCCGATTACAGTACTTGCGCGCTCTGCTTGCACAAGTAACAAGTGATGTAATGCCTTATTAACACATTATAATGCATTATGCATTATAGACCTGACTTTTAGGTATCCTATGTAAAGTGTTACCATTGGCTAAAGAATGCTTACTGTGATGTGGACTCTCTTAGCTATACTTATAATAAGACTCACATTTGACACGTTTCCCATTCTCTCCTAATGGAAATCCATAGATGGTCTTGATCCTGTATGAGCTGATGAGCTCGTCTAGAAATCCAGCTGACTAGTCTTGCCTACAAGAGATGGAAGAAACCCAAACACCAAGCATGGTGGTGGATTTAGGTTTAGGCTGATTAGGCCCACTGGCAGAGGGGATTCGCACTGAGGGGATTCCCACTGGCAGAGCCTGAGCAGAGCCTTTTGTGGTGTTTCTGGAGAACCGTGGGTCCGCCCGACTCGATACCGGGCACTGCACTCCCTGCGGGGATGTGGAACGTGTGTCGGTGGGGCAAATGGTTCTCAAGTTACGTGCATTACAACCGTACACGCATGCACGCAGAGACGTGCCGCATTTATAGTAGGATTTAGAAGCTTTATTTTTTTATATATATCTTCCAAATGGGCAGCACTATTTATTGTGTGTTTAATGTTTTGCTTAAATTCCAACAAAATGTAATGCAAGTCACTGAACTGTGCTTCTGACAACCACAAATCAGGGCTCAAACTGTAGATGTTTTTAAATTCTCACAGAGGATGGGACTTCTGGGGCTTAACAGCTAGTGGTAAATAGCAGAACTATAGATTTTCTTAAATGGCGTGAAAGGATGTGGCTCGCTTTTATAAAACGCACGTTCCTGATCTACACACGCTGAGCTCCCCGATCTCTGCCTTCCACCAGAGTAAACACTCATAAACAGTAAGCCACCCTTCATCGATGCCTCCACCCCGGCATAACAAAGACACTTCCTCTCGCTTGCTTGTTCTGACTAGAGTATTGATCCCAACAAACAACCCATCTGGAGTGCATCGCCGTCATTCAACGCATTTTCCTCACCTCTTCCTACAGCTCTGTTAACTCTATCAATAGCTCCCTCCTTTGCGAGGCAGTATAAATACACACTTGAGTTTACCTTCGATGAGCAGAACCATAACAACCCACTAAGTGTTTGCTCAAGCAGAAGGCAGGGAATAGGAGGGACGGGGGGGAACGAGAGGGGCTGAGGAAATGATAAATCACAAGCAAGGACTATTTGAAGCTGACAGCATTACATCCTTGGACCTCTCTTCAGTAGGCAAGGTTAGGCTGTCTATCGGTGGGCATGTGGCTCCCCATGAGACCCGCGCAGGAAAGGCAAAAATTAGGCAATTACAGGCAAATAAATCACGTCTCCCTTGACAGCAGCTCTCAGAGCTCGGGTGTAAAATGGTTTTAGGATTCAGACAGAGTGCCTCTGCGCGGCCAGGACTGATGGCTGTGTGATGTACTCTACACAGTATGAAGAAAGCATGCTACTGTATGGAGAGCAGACGCTGGTGCAGCTAAATAATTTCAGCATTAAAGGGATTGTGACATTTAAAAAAATGGTTTTGGAATTGTTCTTATTTTTTTTAGGTTTTCTAAGCTCAAAAAACCTGAACTTTTAACATTCAGTAGACTATCTGTGTTCTGGGGTTTTCTGGCTCAAACAGGTGCTCTGATTTGCCGGAAGTTTGTGATGTAAGAGCATGCAAATCCCATATATGTCAATGGGATTTGCCAGCAGATGTCACTGTTTTCACTGTTTTGCCTGTTTTCATTGTAGCTCAAACAAAAGGCTTCCAAACCCCAAAGAAAACTCCAGACCACAGAAAATCCACTGAATGTTCAAAGTTCAGGATTTTGGGGTGTAATTGAGGTCATAAAACCTAAAAGAAAAACGAAAAATAAAAATAAATTAACGGTGGCCGAGATTAGCTGTTCACGGACACACGGACACACAGACGGACGGACACACGGACGGACGGAGTGCAAAACATACTCTCCCCACATGCCTTCGGCCTGGTGGAGACAATTAAAATGAATGTCATAAAACCTTTAAGTCAATTTGGGTGGACACAATCGATTTTTCATAAAGCTATTTTATGAATGGACAGAATTCAAAGCTTGTTGTCACATTTATGATAATGTTAAATTAGGCAAGTGCTTGTTTACCTATCAATAAAGGCAGAAAAAGCCCCAAAAATATATCTTAAAAAAAAAGGAAATAAAGTGTTGTATTTGTTGGTTATCCTTTTAGCCTTAAAGGCGAATTCCGGACAAGCCGTTTGTTTTAGTTTAGTTTTTTTACCTTAAGATGATGACTGGAAAAAAGCATTTCTTACTAATAAAGTATTCAATCAATGAATCAAAGTGTCTTTGGTGGCTTGCCTGGCTGAGTTGGAGCGCACTCTGGATGGAGGTGCTATAGAAAAGCAGATAGCACCTTACAGCATATGGACATGTTCCAACGTACAGCATATGCACATTATTCCAACTTGCACTCGCTGACATTGGGCATGTTCAGTCCATATACAGAATGGTCATATCATGACTTACAATACTACAATAAAACGTACAATAAAAAGTGGTTTAAAAAAAACTATAGGCGACCGGGCCTTTTCAGTCCGTGCACCCTTACTGTGGAATGCCCTGCCCCTGGAAATCAGGTTCCTCGTTTTAAATCACTCCTGAAGAGTGAAGACCCATTTTTTATAAATTAATCCTTTATCGTTGTGTGAATGTTACGTATTTTCTTATGTATTTTTCACTTTCTGTTATCCCATGTTTTGCTATTATTATTGTGTTCTTTATTGTGTTCCCTTTGTTGTTAAGCACTTTGTGACCTTGATATTGGTGCTATATAAATAAAAAATAAAGCTTTATTATTATTATGTGGCAATTTGCACTGATGTCCAGTGAATCTACATGCCACAAACAACACCCACCACAAACACCACAGACACCACCCACCACAGACACCACCCACCAGACACCACCCACCAGACACCACCCACCAGACACCACAGACACCACCCACCACAGACACAGCCTGGCCCACCTCAACTTGAACTCAACTTGGCAATGGTATTATCCCGGAGAATCTGCATAGGGCAGGCAGGGGTGGGCTTTGATGATGGAGAGGGCCACTGTATTTCCACACTATAGCCACATTGCATAATATGCTGCCAGGCATAGAAACATGTTCGTAATCGCAGGATTTTAACTTTTTGAGTGGTTCTTGTCACTCCTATGTGGAGCTATGTACAGTATGTATGTATGTGCGTGCGTGCGCATGTGTACGTAGCTGCAACACCTAAAGTGGGCAGATGAGCGCACACGCACACACACACACACACACACACACACACACACACACACACACACACACACAGATCACCGGGTAATGACTTGAGTCGGGATGACATGTCCTGGATTGTGTCCCTGATGTTTAACTTGAAATCCAATATAGCCTACTATATATATTTGTACTGACATATTTTGTATATAGACACAATGTACAGTACATGCCTATACGTATATTGTGTGTTTATACCTACATAACATACCGCGTATACACAGAAATAAAATCCTGATAAAACTCTTGAGAATATATAGTACCCTTTACAGTTCTTAGTTAAATGAACACCCTGGATTTCTATTGTGTATTATATTACCTAAGAGTACTAGCCTACTGTAGTACATGGGAAACAGTTGCTATTTATTGCATGACAACACACACCAATGCTCTTGACTTGTGTCCTCTACCCCGGAGAGGCAGTTGTGGAAATAGTAGTGATACATTTAATGGCGGTGCAGTGGTGGCTGATGTAGTTTAGTATTCATGAAGAGACACACCAGCGCCCGCGTGCCCTGCTGCTGTGCCGGGACATGGCTGGCCAAACATAGCAGCTTGAGGTAAATGCAGGGAGGTAGTTTATTATGTTTGGGAGCCATAAACATCCTGCCCTTGGCTCTTCTCTAGCAGACGGACCATGGAGAGTTTAACAACTGCCATAAAGCATGTTCATCTTCTGTCTTCTCTGGCTTCACCTCAGTCATACACACTCACCCTCGGCTCTGAGCTCTACATGCACACATGTATACAAACAAAAAATCACAGATCGCAGCTGTGCGCACGCGGCCTCGCACACACACACACACACACGTGTGCTAGCGCACGCACACACATACGAACACACTCATGCTCGCTTGCTTGCGCGCGCACACATACGAACACAGGCTCGCTTGCACACACACACACACACACACACACACACAGCTGTCAACACATCTGTCTCTCTCATTTCTGCAGGCACTTTAATGGGGTTTTAAAGGAAATAATTTAAAATGGGCCGGCCCACAGTTTTCTGTCGACATTACTGAACTACTTTTTTGTAATTACACCCAGCGGAAAGCTTAACTACTGCTGCTACTACCATGGGGAGGGCATGGTTCTTTGCTCCTAATGACTTTTAAAGTCACTTTTAAACACTGCATTCTTTGCTTCTAACACATCAAAGTGATGTCCACTATAAGATATTAACCAAAGAGCCACTTATGACGCTAAGAAGCCTGCTGCAATATAATCTATTATATGTCACACGGGAAGAATAGAGGGTGCCCACAATTCCCCACACACGCAGGCGTGTGCGCACATCGCGTACTGTACATACACCATCCAATCTACTGCACCACTATAATCCTGCCACTATTTATCCTTTTTTATTCCTTTTTATTCCTTTTTATTCATTTGTATTCCTTTAAATTCCTTTCCCAGGCATCCTATGGACGTTATTGAAACATAATGAAAACAAATGTAACCACAAAATGGCCAGTTTACAACATGCTGAAATAATGAGGCCGTGGTATAGAATATAAGTGACAGCTTCATTGTTTTCTCAGCAACCGAGCCATGCAATTGATAAATTAGATTGCCACATGTCAACGTAATGCTGGAATAGGATTGTGTACACTTGATTAGCACTGCAACGAAAGCGTATAATCTCTCATTTAGCTTAATGGTCCCTTTGAGATGAACAGAACAATGCAAGGTTATATGCAGCAGTAGTTTCAGATTTGTTATGTCTTTGATATACTGCATCTAAAACTCTTTATAAATGAATGCCTGAATGGACTTTCAGCAACAGCCCAGTTCAGCTTAAATCATGTAAAGAAAACTTTTTCTGTGGATGAAAGCGTGCAGTTCCTTCATGTCTACCTCCATCCTAACATCACAAAATATGTCTTGTTGCTACAATTTACTGCCACCCATCCTGTCTCATATTCCCGTCCTGTTGGAAGACATTATGCAGGCCGGGCTCCTAGCCATTAATATCCATGTTTGTAGCTGCATCTGAGGTTTGTGCTGCTGCTTTGTAGAATTGGCCCACCCTTTGAAGCCCTCTCATCCTGCCAGTCCACTAAGGGGTGATGTCCAATGGTGGGAAATTGGCTGTGGGGCACTGGGGGCTCTGAGGGTAGCAAAAAGGCTGACAGAAATACCAGCTCAAATAGAGGCCAAAACCATAATAATGAGAGACCCCCCACTTGTGTAAAACATGATCAAACGTGAACTTGTTGCAATAAAAACACATTAAAGTGACATTTTAGGGTTGTCTAGTTATACATTTAGCTCATATCTCTTGAACTCATTTAAACGAATTTAATCATAATTATGATCAGTTCATGGGCTACAGAACAAGCCTGCAGTGACAGGAATGCACTCTGAGTGCAATCTTTCCATTTTTATTTGTTCCGATTTTAGTTTTTCTACTGTATAGGTAGGTACTGTAGGTCTCATCTCATTTTCTTAAAATAATTCGCCACTATTTTTACGCTTATAAACGCATTAGCCAAGTTGACTGGAACTATTGAAGCAGCTGTATAGTTTACAAAAAAGATGAACGCTTTAGCTTTAGATAACTGCCTTAAGGGACAGTCATTTTCAGGCAGCGGCTGACTTGCGGGCCGCATCGCGGGTAACAGCGGCAACGAAAATCCAGACCATGTTTTAATAACAGTATACTATACCACATTTGATTTGGAACAGGAGGTTGTAATGTAGCCCAGTCGATGCATTTGTCTACAGGGATGCAAATAGTATTGATTTCATGCTGATCTGTTATTACCACACATACACAACACCGCAATATCGAAGTGGCCATGCATGCTCCTGGAAGGCACTCCACATTAGTTGATAGATTGAACTGTACATGGGATGACTGATGAGATTTGATTAAATGAATAAACGATGATAATAATAATAAGTCCAAAAGTACCCAAAGTCGTTTTACGTAAAGAAATATCAAATAAATTAAGTTAAGCATGTGTTGTGGAGACATCTTAAGTTCTTAACTATAGACCTCAGCTGGGAAAAGCCATCTTAAGAGGTGGGTTTTGAGTGAAGTTTTGAAGGAACTCGAGAGAGAGGGGGCACTTTTAAGGTGGTGGTTGGGGACTGCATTCCAGAGGGAGGGTCCGGTCAGCAACAGAGTAAGTCCTGTCCCCCCCCAGGTAAGGTACTTGGCCTTGGGGATCGACCTCTGGGAGGTTGGCTTCACTGGACCCGAGGGAACGGGAGGGGACATCATATTGGAGAAGATTGAGAGGTAAGGGGGGGGCATATTATTGCCCCATATTATTGAGCCATATTATTGACCCATTTTGACCTGAGATCAGATTCTAAAAATGTCTTCTACATCCTGACACTTTTCTGAAAAAACTATGTTTCTATGTCAGTCGTTCCATTAAAAAAAAATAGCAGACCTACAAGCTCGTCGCCACTCAGTGGCGCGCTATGAGCTTGTAGATCTGCTATTTTTCAATAGCTAAAGCATAACATAATGCTAACACCAAAAGGGGTTCCCGCCCAAAATGGGTTAAGTGCCTTGTTGGTGGTAAGCAGGATTTTGTAGTGGATTCTTTGTTTGACAGACGTAATAATATGGTCTCTGGAGTGGGTATTGATTGATTGATTGAAATATGTATTAACAGTTTGCAGAATTACAGTACATTTCAAGCACAACTCAATACAAAAGACTGTTAACTGTGAGTGGACGACCCAATAAAGCATTACACTTGTTTACAAGAGGGTCCACCTTGTTCAATTCATGAAAACATTTAGAGACGTACAAATAGACACTTCTATATAGCCAAAGAACAGAACAGGAATTCATCATGAAGAAGGTAAAAAGGGAAAAGAAACTGCATGGTGAGCAGACGAGCAGCTGAGTTTGGAGCGTATTGGAGTTTGTTGAGGACTTTGGAGGTGGTGCCGACGAGGATAGTATGGATACTGTTGCCATAATCGCGCTGGGATGTGATGAAATTAATGTGTGAATGAGTGTTTCAGCAGCTGGGGGAAAGTCAGAGAGGGCCGGAGGCGGGAAATACTACTGAGGTGGAAAAGGCAGATAACACCAGTTAAGGTGCCTGACATTAGAGCTACGGTTGATACAGAAGATGTGGATGACTCAACACTGTGGAAATACACAAAGGCACTGCTTATAGGCAGCACCATACTATAATATATACAGTACTAGGTAGGAGAAAACTAACCGCAACAATACAACAATACAACAATACAAGGTTAGTGGAGCTGGTGGCCCAATTAGAATGTCCATATAAAGCCTTGTCATATCCCAATACCCTTAAATAAACATAAACATGTAGTATAGAGTACCCGTCACAAAGACAATGACTATGTCAGTGCATGTCCTAATATCACCTATTTTCCTACAGTCTCTGGGATCATTTTCAGTTCATCACAGTATTCAACTTATATATATATATATATATATATATACACGAATATTGCTTTTTTTATGTCTATATAGCAAACCGTGACCTTGTCAATTTGTCACTGCTGTGCTTAATATAAATGATGGCTATAAACTATAAAGTTCATGCAGCAGATCAAACTGACTGATTGATGAGTTATAACTTAAGGATTATATCATCTCTCTCAACTATAATGTTTTGCTGCTTTGTGATCTAGACTAGCACACAAAAACAGGAGCCGGCGTGCTGAGACGCAGCCGACTGTGGGGAATATCAGGGGAATCCTTCTCAAATGTGCAGAAACCTCCATTAATCATTCACACGCAGGAACAATGGAACCCCAAGATGAAGGGGAAGGAAGTGTTTGAGCTTTTTTTTTTTTTTTTTGCATCTTCAAGAAAGCAGAGACTGTACTTCTCTGTGACGTCTAGGGAGTTTTGGTATAAGTACCAAAGCTTTATCGCTGTACCGCTGGGAGTGTTGTGACAGCTGTATCACCGTGTGGTTTGGTACGTCGTTTGTGGAACATCCACACAGACATGCATAGACATAGGAGGCCTTTGCTATGTTTCACCAATTGAAACGGGCCTCCACCCTCAGGGGGGCCTCCGAGCTACGACTGACAGCCAGACGTCATTCAACCCCCCCACCACCCTTGGCCCTCTCTCTCTCTCTCTCTCTCGCTCTCACTCGCTGCCTTGCTCTCTCTCAAGATGTTAAAGTTACAGGGAGGTAAATGGGAGACACTTTATTGTGAAGGAACGACAGGATGAGGAGAGGTGTTGTTGCTGCGTAATTGTCGAGAGTAAGGCCTGCGAGCGATATTGAACAGTCAAAACGATGTGTCAATACGTCTGTATCAACAGAATAATTATGTCATTGGTATATACTGTATGGGGGCCTCATTTGGTCATGAAACAGGCCTCCAGATTCCTAAGGCCGCCCCTGTGCATAGACATTGAGGCTAGATAGAGGGTCATCGGGATGAGGTGTTGAGTGCAGACTTTGACCTTCTCGGGACAAGATCATGATCATGATCACGATCAAGACGCAGCAGCAGAACTCCTGTGCACTGCACAACTAGCAGAACTTCCTAACATTTGCACCACTCGCTGTAAAAGGAATGCACACTAAATAATTTCTGCTTCAAAGGACATTTTTGTATTGTGCATATAGCTAATTACATAATTTCCGTATTTGAATAAACTAGCAGAAATAACGAGTAAAGGTAATCCACCTTGTGGTTTGTTTGCTTTGAGTCTTTACACATTATGCATAATATATACTAATTAACTTCCACACATACCCAATGATTACTGTGAAATATTACATTTTCATTTTCTTACAAGAAAACCACAAAGTTGAAAGACCTCTACTCGTTATTTCCGCTAGTCTATATTTAAATATGCAAATTGTCTCATTAACTATGCATGATACAAAAATAGCCCAAGTCTCAGGATAAACTGACAGAAGTTATTGGTACACCTGTTTATCAGGTTATTGATGTATGTGAGTGCATTGTTTACATAAGGTCTGTATAGTGTTTAATGTGTGTAACATCGGTCTCAGGTGGCGCTATAACAGGACTAGCTGAAAAATGTGGGGCAGAGTTTTGGAATTGGCATCGAGAGAGTGTGCAAAGTGGCAGTGTATGGCCATGGCATACACCATGCCAACCTGAACCTCCCACGAAGAATCAAACTCAGCTTCTTCTATGCGACGGTAGAATCTGTTCTCCTAAATGGCAGTGAATGCTGGACCCTGAAGCCAACTCTGCAGAAGGCTCTAGACGGGTGCAGCTACACCAGAATGTTACGTGTAGTGTTCAACATCAGCAAGAGTACACATGTTACCAACGAGAATCTGTATGCCGGAATATTCAGGGTGAGCGACAAAATAGCAGCCAGGAGAATGAGATTATAGCAGGACACTGCCAAAGACACCCAGAGCTGCCAGCCAGCAGACTGGTGATGTGGGATCCAACACATGGGCACCGGTCACGAGGACATCCCACACTAACATAATGTGGATGTACTCAGGATCAACGTGGGAGTGCAAAGCACCAACGAGCTGGCCGGATGCATGGAGAACCGGGATGACTGGAAGCGACGATGGAAGGCTCATCTAGATTCTAGAGAGACGACGGGACGACGGGAACGATGCAAGTCGGCACCGATCCTCGTTGGGAACATAAATTATGCCCTTCTGCTTATGCACCTGTTGTACCAGTTGAACCTGTCTGTCCGTCTGTCCGAGTCCCTTTAGTGACCGTCTGTCTGCCTGCATCATCAGGGTACTCCATACTGTATAAGGGCATTTGTGGACATATCAATATTTTTTGGGGATATTTCTCGGATTCTCTGTGATACGTCAAGTTTGAAGTCGATCGGTTCTGGAGATATGCACGGGATACGCGTATGGACGAACAAACCGACATGCAGATTTACACATAGATTATCCATCCATTAATCCAACCCATCTTTCTATATAACTTTCCAGTCTGTTTGGAGACTTGAAAGGGAAGTTGGTCAACAATGAAATATGTGAACTGAAACTCTGCTCTTGCGACCTTATTTTTCAGACTTTTTTTGGATGGCAAAAGACAAAAAGCCATTGCTATGTGATCCTTGAAAGAAGTAATATAATTCAAAGGTTTCTCATTTCAAAGGTGTACCTATTTGCACTCAACAGAATGTAAAACAAAAAGAAGAAAATAAAATAGATCAACATAACTATAGGCTATATATAGCCTATAGTTCTGTTGATCTATTTTCAACAAGGTATACATTGTTGTTGAAACTAAATTAGATATGCTACCATCGATGTAGATAATCTCTGGGTTTATGTGAAAATAAACATGGCAAACATTATACATTTTGAGTATTTGACTGATCAGACAATTGACGTGCGATTCATGAAAAGGGGCGTAGAGCCCTGATATGACTGCGTGGATGTTACATTGGCTCACATGCCAGTGCCATCTACTGTACATCTTCATAATCTCTAAATCTGTTGTGATTGGGAGACTGTAGACAGCTGCAGCCCTTTAGTAATCAGCCCTATTTAAGCTCTGCTCTGCACTTCAGTGTTTGTCAGATCCTCAAGTAACTTGCTGTGTTTCTCTTGTTCCAGAACCTGTGCCTTGTCCTGGACTTTGCCTCTTCGCTACCAGCCTACTCCATAGGCCTCAAGTTTGCCTGTACATTGTTTTGAGTTTTTGCCTGCTTTTGCATTTTTGTATTTTTGTTGTGCTCTGGGCTGGTAATACATCTTTGAACTTGCCTCTGTGTTTGTGTCTGCATTTGGGTTCACCTAGACTTTCATGCTTAACAGTGGATCACAGGTGTATCTCATTCATCATTTGCATTCTTCCACGCCCCATTTAAGACCATAAAAAGCAACCGGAAACATCATCAACAACATGGCTTGTAAAAAAACAATTTGGTGCCATGTAAGTCTTCCTCTGAGAGATTGAGCGGACATCCGTCAAAATTCAATACGTGACACACGTGAATGATATCATCCCATTTCAGGTCCACATGTTCCTTGCCCTAAAACCTTACAGTAACACAGAATAAAATGGGGGGCACCTATACATGACATAGTGTTTCGGATTTGCCATTAACTTGGCCTAAAACCTAAAGGTTTATACAGAATAAAAAGTTCAGTAAAAAGTCCATAGGCTATAAACATGAATATCTTTGACTCGAGGCACTCATTGATCAGCAAACAAACAAACTAGCCTACAGTATGGGATGTACAGTACCCGAGAGAGAGACTGTAGAGAGACAGAGAGTGAGTGTGTTTGAGAAAGAGACACAGAGAGAGAGAGACAGAGAGAGAGAGACAGAGACAGAGACAGAGACAGAGACAGAGAGAGAGAGAGAGACAGACAGAGACAGAGACAGAGACAGAGACAGAGACAGAGAGAGAGAGAGAGAGCGAGAGAGAGAGAGCACTTCACAAACGCACATATTCTTTTACAATGTATTTGTTCCCAGTCAGACAGACAGGCTGAATGGTATTAAACTGACACAAACAAACTTCCAAGGACAGCTATAGTGGATAACCCACAAACCTGACTTTTTACAGGATTAAGCAATGGATTAAGTTAAGAGTGTTGCCGCTTCTTGTATCCACCGTTTTAAATGAAAAGCCCTCCAGCGTTTCATTCACAGCCCAGCCGAGGGTTTGACTGCAGCCTCAGAGACGCTATACCAGGGGTGGGCAACAGGCGGCCCGGGGGCCACATGCGGCCCCCACCTTCACTTAATGCGGCCCACATGTTGATATCAGAATGCTACAGTATTGACTTCAGCCGTTACAATTCCAAACCCGCTTTAATTACTTCATGACTAGCATTAAATGACCAGTACTTAATGACTATAGTATTAAAATGTTATTCTTTTGTGTCCAATAGTTATGTTAACAGTTCATAAAGTTATAACTAAATGCTTTTGAAATTCAGTAAAAAGGTTACTTTTCAGGATTCCAATTCAAAAATAGCAAAAAGATTATTCAGGTTTTCAATTAAAATATAGCAAAAATAGCTGATCTACAAGCTCAAAACGTGCCGCATTGCGACGCGTTTTGAGCTTGTAGATCGGCTATTTTTGCTACGACAGTAATTATGCACTGTGGCCCCTCTGGAATGAGTGTGGAAATATATTGGCCCTCTCCATCGTCAAAGTTGCATCACCCCTGCGCTATACTCAGTCAAGGCTAACAGCGTTGATAGGATGGAGGGCTGGCTGAGATTAGTGGACTGCCTGGGAGGTTCAAGGCATGGATAACCCATCAACCTGTGGCATCTTCTCATTTAAAATGTGTCATGTAAAACATTTTTTATCATAACTTTTGAGACCTTGGAGTGCAAGATCAGCACTTAATAACCACCAATTATTGCTGCAGTTGATGCAGTGCCGAGGCTCACATGACCTCAAACGTTGGGAGTGGGGGCAAGAAGTGGAAGGAAGTATAGAATGCCGATGATGATGCTGTGACAAGCATCTGCTTTCTACTCCTTTCAGCGTTGCTGTCCAACAGCCAGACAGAGGCTCGGCGGTACCACGTCAGGCTGGTAGGTCCACGTCAGGCTGGTATAGGACAGAGTCTCAGCGGTTCCACGTCAGGCTGGTAGGACAGAGTCTCAGTGGTACCACGTCAGGCTGGTAGGACAGAGTCTCAGCGGTTCCACGTCAGGCTGGTAGGACAGAGTCTCAGTGGTACCACGTCAGGCTGGTAGGATTGTCTGTGGAACACCACCAACGTGCACCTAAATGAAGACGGTGTGTGGGTGGGCTCACCCTCCCCAAACACGCATTGTGTCTTGAAATTGCATCTAGCTAGCACCTTTCTGGCAAGATGGCCGCGGTCTGCATGAGGTCAATGGGCCATGTGTTGTTGGTGGTATTATTAACCCGTGAGAAGTCAATAAAAAGAAACTTGCATTTGGATAGTTCAATATCACCTTCTAGCAAATGATTTAAACAATGAATGAGCAGCTTTACCATTATTACATTGTTATGAAATTGATTTATATCTGTTATATCAGTAATTCTGTCTGCTACTATAAATACAAAAGATTGACAAGATATCATAACCTTCTCTAGAAAAGGCTTGATTGGTGTGTGCGTGCGTGTACTATTATTATTGACATTGAAATACATACATTCAGAGTCAGACATTAAAAAATACAATAGAGAAGTGGAAAGGGCCTTTCTGTGTGGAGTTTGCATGTTCTCCCCTACGTTGCACTTCTATTCTCCAAGATACTATACTCAGTCAAAACGGATAACATGGTGTGTATGTGCAAAATAATTTGGTAGACCTTGACATGCCTCGGAAACAGTTCAGCTCCTCTCCTGCATGTCTTTTAAGGACTATTATTATGCAAAGTTTATGTTCCTTCCCGTTAGACTAAACTGACACTGTTCTAGATTTAACCCACAGTTACTCTGGCATGAGATGAAAATGCTAAGTGGAAGTGGCGTCTTGTTGGCATTCACTGACAGCAAATGAGGAGGAGGTTGGGACGTGCGCACGAGAAAGATATTAAACCCTAAGAACCCCTGGTGTGACTGACAGCTCCATCATCCACGTCTTCTTCCTGTTCCTTCCTTAACCCCCCTGCCCCCCCTGCCCCCCCCCCCCTTGTTGTTTCTCATTTCTCAATCTGTCGTTTGACAGCTTAACCGTGCAACAGCGGCAGCCTTTTCACATTTTTGGTGTTACGCTAAAGTCATTGTTTTTGCTCCGAGACACCCACATTGTTCCTACAAGAGCAATATTTACAGTGTACACATGAACGTGTTCATATTCACAGGTGTAAGTGTGACATTCTTGCTGATCAAATTTAAAATTAGTCTTGTGTGGTACTTTTCCATGTCCCGTTTGTGAGAGGATAGAATCAGGGGTTAAGAACTAGAGGTTGCTAATATATTATTATTGGATAGACATGGAACCGGTGCTGTTTGGGGGAGGAAATAAACAACTTATTGGAAACTGAAACGTGTGGAAGATTGAATCAACAGATGTTAATTCTTAAAGCGAGCTGCTTAGAATGCCAGTAAATTCATAAAAGAGTGATGTTTGATAACAGATTAAGCAGATTTGGCTTGTACTTTTTGCCTCGTTTCTGCAGCTTGTATTATCATATACTGTACCTGTGGTGCATAAAGTCTGTCGAGGAACACAGTGAACAATATTCCTCAGCCTAGGAGGAAAGTGCATGAAAGATTTCACGTAAATTGCATGCTACTACGTTCATGATTTGAGGCTTTTTGTTCAAAACAGTCCAATTCTGCAAACTTTGGTAGCCAATGTTAGCCAATTAGGATGGAATATGAAATATCGGACAGATCCGTCTTGAGCACATGACTATAGAGATACTGTGTTACGATGTGCGGGATTTGTGGACAGAATGTGAATATAAAAAATGTGTTTTACAAAAGTCGGTCTCTTGGTGGCGCTATAAAAGGCAGATGTGAAAAATGCAGGGCAAAGGTTTTTCCTTGGCCTCTAGGGAGCGTGCATTCAACTTTCACGCAGATCGGTGCATGAATGTGAAAATCTGCCTCGTGGTGGCGCTATAACAGGCCGTTCTGGAAATTTTGGGGCAGAGGTTCATCGATGGCATCCAGGGAGTGTGTGTGCGAAGTTTGGAATCGACTGGCTTAACGGTGCCGGAGAATAGCGGACGGACGGACGGATGGAGGGACGGAGGGCAAAACATACTCTTGCGTATACGCATACGTCCATGCCAGACAATGAACAGGTTTTAAGTGCAGTGTTGAGGTCACATACTGTACATGTATGTACAGTAGACGACAGAAACCCACTCCACTTTATTACATTTGAATTAGAGAGCCCTTTCATTTTCTATGTGTGCGCGTGCGTGCGTGTGCGCGCGCGTGTGCGCGTGCGTGCGTGCATGCATGCATGCAATTGTGTGTGTGTGTGTGTGTGTGTGTGTGTGTGTGTGTGTGTGTGTGTGTGTGTGTGTGTGTGTACGGACAACATCACAAACAAGCAGGGGTTTCCACCCACCTCTTTTTGGCTACTCACAAAGGCATGCACTTCAAAGGCGAGGGGTTTGGATCAAACACTCGTTTCATGTCTACGCTTACTGCATCTGCACTCAGCACCACTCTTGAATCTTAATTTGGACAAAATGAACCAGAATTAGGTTCAAATGAAAAACAAGAGTTGGAGACAGAGTTATAAAACTGAATGCATTAGTATCACTCCTGGCAGAATGAGTCACCATCTATACTCAGTGGCATTGTAGCCTGTTGTTCTGACATTTCTATTTCAAATTCATTCAATTTTAAGGACTGGAACAGATGGCCCCAACACTGTAGAGACAATCATTTGATATACAGTTAGTATACTGTACCCAGTTTTCATTATAATCCCCATGGAGCTGTTTGACTTGATTCAAATGTCCTGTGTTTGCTTTCACAAACCCTTTTAAAAAAAAAGGTATGATTTTTACACAGACGATTACATTGTTGTATCAACATCCGAGTCCTCCACCAGACAGCGCAGTGTTAACTACGAGTCCCACTCTACCACTGTGTGTAGCTGCTCTGTTGTTAACCCAGTCACATATACCTCTCTCCGGATCCTCGCGCTAACTATATCCCTGAAGTTTGACTTGTGGTCCCTCTGGGACGGCAAGGTCACGGGCAGTAAGGTGAGCCTCTCCTGTCCTTCTCCCCCCCTTCGCCTCTACCACCTTGTTTCTGCCCCTCGCCTCCCCTCCTCTCTCCTGTCTGCCTGAGCCCCTGGGACCCCCATGAGGAGGTGAATGCAGGCCGTTCAACCCAAACGCACGCATGGCCAACTCTACATCCATTCACAAGCACCATCCATCCATCCCTGAGCTCCTCCAGTGCATAACAAGAATCTCTCTCCTCAACTGAACCTTGAATAAATATCCCAAGTATAGTCCCATGGCCGCATCAGCTGAAAAATGAATAATAATAATAATAATAATATGCACTAAATCTACTGAAATACTGTATTGAATTCATATCTCTGTTTTGAGATTAATCAGTCTTTGAGTTCGCTCAGTCCAAAAGTACAATTTAAGAATTAGAATTCCTTCTACGGCATCTAAAAAATGTTGCAAGTAATATAATTACCTTTTAAACTGCTTTGTTATTGATATGTTTTATGTTGTTTATGGAGATGAGACAGTTGAAAGTTTTATGGTCACACTTAATTATCAGTATTAATAAATAAAGAAATCCTCTACTGCATCATCACCCCGGAACGTGCAGTTATCTAGTTAAAGGCGTAATGGAATGTGATTGATGACAAAGTTCACGGTGATTAAAAAAAAGAGATGGTTATGTTTTAGGAAGAAGACCAAAGTCTCGTTATGACACCTTTAATGGGTTATTTTCAAAAGGCCCCCCGTGATTTACAGGATCACAAATAATTTAATATGCCGGTCCAGTAACATTGTTGTAATAAGCCATCTAAAACAATTTATTGGATGTTCTCGTCCAATAATTCATGGGCGTCATGCATGTTTTATGGGCAATCAATCAAACTCAAACACCAGCAGGCTGGATAATGAGGAACTATTGAAAGGAGTAAAGCCAAGCCTGTTCAACCTCCGAGAAGGAGGAGAGGACACACACTGTCCTCTACCACGAGACTGTAATGTACATACGCCACTCACTCTGGCTGTATGCATGGCACGCTCTCCGACAGTACATGCAGTTTAGTTGAATATTTATTTGATGACCATACATTCGCAATTTCAAACTTTATCCATAAAGCCTGGAACAGAAGAAAACATACAACTTATGCATAGTGGCACGGTGATGGATCATACCAACTCCTATACTGAGATCTGAGTTATTTGTATGTATGTGTATTGTGTATATATATATGTAGCCTATGTGTGTGTATACATCTATACCTTGTTGAAGTTAGACGCAAATCGGTCTTCTGTCCATCTCCTTATGTTCTTTTCTTTCTCTCTCGCCCTCCACTTTAGTCTATCTCGACAAAATGCTGCTTCAGCTGCGTTTGTTGACTGTTGTCCTGCGTGTCGCATTGACATTTTCTTTTTATAAACGCTATAATTTCACAGGATTCCACCAGCTTGTCACTCCACCTGTCAGATTGCCCGCTCGCCTCTCACAGAAAAGTGCTAGGCATGTCAGCTTCCTGTGTGAAAAGGCCTCAGAATCTGAGCGTGCATGACACCCCCGATACTATTGTCACATGGTCTATGCAACGCCAAAAGGCCCCCCAACCCATGTTTCATTTTGCAAATTTCATTTTTGAATAAGTCTAAAATAAACAAAATAATACCAAAGATTCGATCATTTGTATTTTTTATTGTCACTTACTATTGTGTGTGATAATAAACTGTCAAACTGTCACATCACAGCTGGTGAATTGATTGATTGATTATATAAAAATATATTTTTCTAAGTCTCAGTCTAAGGAGTTTTACTTCTTTTTCTATATGGTGAGCGAGTCTTTTCCAGTCAAAGTTTTCCTTATGTTTGAAGAGAGAAAAAAAGGACGAAGAAAGGCGCAACAGTTTTCTCAGTGCTTCATTGATTGATTGATTGAAATATTTATTAACAGTTTGCAGAATTACAGTACAAATATTCGAGCACAACTCAATACAAAGACTGTTTACTGTGAGTGGACGTCCCAATAAAGCATTACACTTGTTTACAAGAGGCTCCACCTTGTTCAATTCATCAAAACATTTAGAGACGTACAATTATACACTTCTATATAGCCAAAGAACAGAACAGGAATTCATCATAAAGGAGGTAAAAAGGGAAAAGAAAGCTGAAGCTGCGCAACAGTGTGGATACCAGTAAAATTAAATAAAATTTAAATAAAAAATCAAATAAGATAGAAAGGAAAAATAGGGATATCAGTAGTAGGCCTATTATAATTCAAGTATATCTCAGGGTCTTGTTCACTATTGAGGGGAGCTATAGGACACTACAACTCCCTGTTAGGGACAAAAAGAGAGCTGAGAAAGAAGGCAAAGCCTCTCAATACACCGGTCAATCTTCCTTCCTACACTCACATGTGTTTATAAAGTGGGGGTCATGATACAAGTAGCCACATTTCAGACATGTAGCTGCCATCTCCCTCAGGGATAGGGTGAGAAGTTCAGTCAGACTATAGAGACACTGAGTCTCCCTAAGAAGGTCACGGCCCGTTGGGAGGCCCCGGGGAGGACCAAGGACAAGATGGGCTGGCCTTGAAACACCTCAGGATCCCCTAGGACAGTGCAGTGGCGTTTCCAGGAATTACATTTTGGGCAGACAAGATGTGTTAATTGTCGTCCCCCCGCGCACAATAGCACTAAAGGTTTTCAAAGAGATATACCTGCCAGACAGTAGGATACAAAGGCTGAAAGGCATCCATTTGCATTAAAATGGGTGATTGAGTGTCAATCACAAACAATGTGAAATGTGCAAGCTACATGACAAGGTAATCCCAATTATGATCATGAATAGGACTAATACATTGGGTTCACAGTCAGGCCTCAATATTAATCTGTCAATCTCGTACGCTTATCATTATTAGAGTAGCCTAATAATGGCGGCATACATGTTTTAGAGATACATCATGCTAAAATCAAAATAAATTCCTGTGAGTGTTGCCAATCAGTCTGGAAGAACATTGTAGCAACTCATAATGTAATAACTGCTCATGATGTAATAAGGGCTCAAAAAGGCTCATAATGTAATAAGTTAAATGTAATAAAAACTCATAATGTAATAATCAGCTCATAATGTAATAAAATCATGAGCGCTTAACGTAATAACATATTTTTCTAAAAAAGACGTGTTACGTTATGAGTTGCTATATAAGGCAGCTCATAATGTAATAAAAGTTAATAATGTAATAATGGCCCATATTGGTGAGAAAATCCTTACACTGTCATTGTTATTACCTCTGTTGACAAATGTAGACTTTCATATTGTCACCTTATTAAACTAATTAAACTACAAATATGAAAAAATATGACTATTGACATACAAATAAAGGTGTATGCCAATCATGTAACATGTAGGCCTAAGGATAAAATGACTTGGGCCAATATCTGAACATGCCATTTTAACTTAGGCAATTATAAACGTTATTTAGGCCAAATTACTTCTGCAGTAAGTGACTTAGGCAAAATGTTTTATTCCAATTATTTTTAATGAACCATGGTTTAGGGTCAGCCAAATAATATCAGAGAACAAAGACATTTGACACTGAAGGGGAGTGAATGGGAGTGAATTTGAAGTGAATGGGAGTGAATTTGGAGTGAATGGGACTGAATGAGAGGTACCGTTACTATGGTACTGCCTCAACCATTACTCAATGGCTCTGGTCTCAGCCATCGCGGTGGATATTAGACATTCCGTTTTATTTTATTTGTTATGTTGCCACTACTGTTGGAGCAGCCATAAACTACACAGGTTCATCTCGATGTTCTGGGCATCTTTGTAATGTTAGTGTTAGTAAAAAAGCAGGTAAAGGAGTAAAGTTTGAGGCAAACTAACATCAGTCACTCTGCCGTTCACTGTAGTGGAAGAGGTGCGCCTGGTGAGGGTTTTACCCCCGCAGCTACGTCGAGTCCGCCTACAGGAAATACGTAGGCTGCGACCATGAAACCGGTACGGAATCGGTCTATATGGGCCATATGAAAATCTACATTTGTCAACAGAGGTAATAACAATGACAGTGTAAGACTATATGGGCCATATGAAAGTCTACATTTGTCAACAGAGGTAATAACAATGACAGTGTAAGACTTTTCTCACCAATATGGGCCATTATTACATTATGAACTTTTATTACATTATGAGCTGCCTTATATAGCAACTCATAACGTAACACGTCTTTTATAGAAAAATATGTTATTACGTTATGCGCTCATGATTTTATTACATTATGAGCTGATTATTACATTATGAGTTTTTATTACATTTAACTTATTACATTATGAGCCTTTTTGAGCCCTTATTACATCATGAGCAGTTATTACATTATGAGTTGCTACAACATTCAAAGGATCTGGGGCTCTGAAGACATGTTTTCCAAATTTGGAAAGTTTGCAGAAATGATTAATCTACCATTGAGGGAGTCACAGAGAACGTTGGAACAACCTGCAGGTCCCCGAGGTTATAGTCCGTATTCATGAAGGCACTGAGGAACCATTTATGGCATAGCAGGCAGCCAAAAATCATTAATTAATGCTCGCTCAATTTAAGTTTAATTTGAGTTTAATGTGGAACATTGTGTGCCGGACTATGTGTCATGTTCTGCCCTGTGTTTCCAACACCTGACAAATTGTGACACATAGTAGGCCTATCTGGCTGTTCTGAAAATATACTGTAATAATATAAAGTCTTGGCTTGTATCCCGTTAGCCAATGGAGAGGAAGGATAATAGTTTAAGATAATAGTTTTAATGTAATTTTGGGCAACAGCTGGTTATCTACGGTGTGGAGTTGACAGTGACACAGCAATTTGACCCTTTTTTATTGATGCAAAGGTCTGGAATAATAATATGTAATTATAATAATGTGTGTGCGTTTGCTCGGCAGATGAACTTAATCAACGTCAATCGAAGCTGGGAACTGCCCATAGACCGTTAGTCTGAACATGCACTGCTCCCGTGCTTGCGGTTAGGTTTAGGTTTGCTCCCGTGCTTGCGGTTAGGTTTAGGTTAGGGTTAGAGATGGGGATAGTAATTTCGGAACAATGAACCTTCTGACTAATGACACGGCACCATCGAAGCTATGGTCTGATTTGGTCTTACCAGACCATTTTAGCTTCTATAGCAGCCAAACGTCATGAAAATGTTTGTGTGGTGAAATGTGTCACTATGGCCGAGGGCAGACATTTCAGCCCAAGCCAAGGAGCTAGTAGGCCTGAGGTCGGATAAAGAGACCAACGACGGACCAATGCCGGGATAGTTGCATTTATTCAAATAGGCATTTGAAAAACACTTTAAGTTAAACCACCTATGACCGATTTTCTAGTATTCTCAATACTCTGCCATTTGGACTCACACAGCTCACTCTGAGGTGTAACAAATGCAACAAATCATGCATTCAACAGCCAAAATATGTTATGTTAGCCATAATAGCCAAACACATTACTGTCAACATGGAACTCTCCACGCCAATAATATGCAGTTGTCCCACTGGGATTCCTCGACAGTGTAGGAAGAGTGTTGAGTCAGAAGATGGACACAGCAGACAGACACACAGTCACATATCCATTATTCAAAATGCCTAAGGTCACCGTTTTCTGCTCTGTATTTCCATTCCTTTGCGCCTGGATAAATTCCACTCTCTCCTCAGCCTCAAATTCCACCAAAGCATTATGCAACAATTGTGCTTGGCAGCTGAGCTGTGATATGGTGAGTTCAAATCACTGTCATGCAAGTAAACCTTGAGTTTCAGGCAGGGCCGGATCTACCATATGGGCACTTTCTGGCACGTGCCCAGGGGCCCTTGGGCATCAGGGTGTTTGTGCTTTATTGTTGGTGAGAAGGCAGTTGAGAAGTGTGTAAAGCAGCAACATGGGGCATAAAACCGCCCCAAAACGGCCCAAAACAGCCACAATGTTGCAAACAACTTGAAAATGTGGCGCAAATCTTTGAATTTATATTCTTTCAGAGCGAACGTTTTTAACTCAAATCTTTGCTTCTGGGGTGGTCCCTGGAACTACATATCTTCAGATGGGGGTCCACGGCAAAATACAGATAATTCTGGGGCTCCTTGACATGAAATTGTTGAGCACCACTGACATAGAAACATGGGTTTTTTTTAGAAAACTTTCAGGATTTAGAAGACATTTTGTAGAATCAAGTGTCAGGTCGAAATGGGTTAAGAACCCTTTCAAATGTTCTTATATTCACTTTAACAGGCTCGTGATGCAAAGTTTATGATGAAAGTACCGGGATTAAAGCAACAACAAACAAAAAAAATCTCACGACAGAAAATGTTTGTTGGGTCAAGAAAGACCCAATCTGGATTTGTGCAATGGCGTGAAGAAGCCTCGACTAGCGTTCTGTTTCCTGAACAGGGATGAAAGTTTGAGAGATAAAGAAAGTGAGAACAGGGTGCGCCGAGTTCTGGGTTAGGAACACCAGAGGATTAGTCTATACTATACAGTAGCACAATGTTCTCTTCAGATTTGTACTCACTGTCAACATAACATAAATAAAATGTTTCCCTTGTTCTCTATTTTCAATTGTGTGTGCCATCAATCCATGCTTCACGTGTATTGTACAGTATGTATTGTATGTTTTACTGATGAATTGAGTACAGTAAGGAAAGAAGCCCCTGGGGGATTTTGTGTTATCCTTTTAGCATAACCTTTGACTGTACTACCTGTACTGTTAATCTCATCGGCAAGCATTCTCGCTCCAAGGTCAAACTGACCATGCACAGCTCGTAGTCACGATGCTATAAAACTTATTATTCCAACGTTTCGGCAAACAGGTTGCCTTCTGCAGGATATATTGAAAACAGCAACATTTAACAAAACAACATTTAGTCTAATGTTGTTTTAGAGGTTATATTTATATGCGGTTTGCAGAAATAACAATGTCTGTTTATTTGAACATTTTACATCATGCCTCCGAGACTCAGGCAGAATTGCAGATCAGTTCCACGTCGCTTGCAGAAAAGTTTACAGACGACGGACAGAACTGTTCTTTTGACTGACAAAACATTTAGAGGTCTATCTGGTTGGAATGATTTCAAACACTGTCATTTTTATTTGGAATCGCATCGGCAATCATTCTCGCTCCATGGAAAGGAAATGTCGGTCGAGTCTAACTGAGCATTCAATAACATCGCTCATCATGGATTGATTGATTGATTGAAATCTTTATTAACAGTTTGTAGAATTTACAGTACATTTTAAGCACAAACTCAATACAAAGACTGTCAACTGTGAGTGGACGACCCAATTAAGCATTACACTTGTTTACAACAGGGTCCACATTGTTCAATTCATCAAAACATTTAAGGACATACAAACATTTAGAGACATACAAATAGACATTTCTCTGTAGGTAAAGAACAGAACAGGAATTCATCATATGGGAAGCAAAAAAGGGAAAATATACAATATACAGTGAGGGAAAATGGGGTGGGGGGGTGGGGGGGATTCAGATTTTACAGAGGCCAGTTTCGAATTGCAGCCGTCCGTAGGTGCCCTTTGAGAGCGGTTTTGAAGGAGTCAAGGGATTCACATGTCTTAATGACTGTTGGTAGGGCGTTCCACATTTTGGTGGCATAGGAGCGAAAAGAATTTAGTCCCTTGTTTGTGCCGAATCTGGGTTGTACATGGTTCGTTGCACTCCCTCTGGTGTTGTGGGTGTGGACTTCGTTTACATTAAGGAAGTATTTAGACAGGTACATGGGTATCTTGGTGGTGTATCGAATCTTGTGGACCAGACCCATTGCAAGATGCTGTACTCTGTCGTCGACCCTAAGCCATCCCAGCCTGTCAAAGTGGGCAGGGGTGAGGTGGGTTCGGGGGGTGAGGCCAAGTAGGAGCCTGACCAGTTTGTTTTGAGAGGTCTGGAGCCTTGTTTTAAGGGCCTTTGAGGTGCTGTGGTACCAAGAGGTGGATGCATAGTCAAAGAAACATTGTACGAGGGCTCCTGTTAAGGTCTTCAAGGTGGTTTTGCTGACCAGTGAGGAGATCCTGTAAAGGAATCTTGTTCTTTGATTGACTTTTTTGATTACGTTGGTGGCCATTTTATCACCGGAAAGATTGGCCTCCAGGATGGAACCTAGGTAGGTAATTTCATCTTTTCGTGTGATAATATTGTCACCGACTCTAACCAAGAAGCCATCTGCCTTGCTGAGTTTACTATTTGATCCGAAGAGGATGGATTCAGTTTTTCCCAGGTGTAAGGATAGTTTGTTATCAGCGAGCCAGGTGCAGATTCTACCGAGTTCAGAGCTGAGGGTCTTTTCAACCTGCAGTTTGTTCCTGTCCGAGACCAGCAGTGCTGAGTCATCTGCGAACAGGAACAAGTTGCAGTCACAAGCTGAAGTCATGTCGTTAACATAAATTAGGAACAGTAAAGGCCCTAGTATGCTTCCTTGTGGGACGCCACAGCTCACTGGGAGGGGAGGGGACAGTGTTCCGTTCACCTCCACCATCTGTTCTCTCCCCTCCAGGTAGGATTGCATCCAGCTCACTGATGTGCTATCAAAACCAATAGCTTTAAGCTTGTTAACCAGTATGGAGTGGTTCACGGTGTCAAAAGCCTTTTGGAGGTCCAGCATGACCATGCCGCAGTATTTTCCAGCATCCACCTCGTGTTTGATGTGGTCGCTCAAATAGAGGAGGCATGTGTCAGTGGAGTGGGATGTTCTGAAACCAGATTGGAACTCGTACAGCAATTTATTAGTGGCAAGATACTTTTCAACCTGTTCATAGACTATTTTTTCCATCACTTTCGAGATGGAGCTTAGAATAGAAATAGGGCGGTAGTTGCCGGGTTCTAATTTACTCCCTTTTTTGTACAAGGGGGTTACTTTGGCCAGTTTAAAATCTTGGGGGACCTGTCCCTGTTTGATGGAGAGGTTAACTATGTGGGTGATGACTGGAGCTATGGAAAAGGCTGAGTCTCTGAGAAATTTGGAGGGAATATTGTCATGGCCAGTGGCCTTGTGGGGTTGGAGGGCACTCAGTTTTTTAAGTACCTCCTCGGTTGTTACCATTGCCATTTTAAAATCATCTTTACAAACACCAAGGTTTTTGTAGAAGGCTTTGATGTGCTCTACACCAAAACGCCCAGAGTGGGAGGGCAGTTTGCTAACCAGCTTTGTTGCAATGTTTGTAAAGAAGATGTTCAAGTGGTTGGCTACATCGAGTTTGTCAGTGATGAGGGTGTTATTCGATTTGATGTTTATGTTAGTAAACCTGGTTTTTAGTTTCCGACCACAGCCTAGTTGGTTGTTTAGTAACTTCCATAGCTCCCGAGGATTGTTTTTGATTTCCTCGGCTTTATCATTGATAAAGTTACATTTGGCTGATTTGGTCATGGCAATTACACCGTTTCTTAGCTTGTTACACTGGGCTTTTAGGTTGCACAGTTTGGTTTGGAGATCACTGTCGAAGCTCTTGCACTTGGCTAGTTTGGACTTGCATTTAAGAAGTTCAGAGCATTTGTTGTCTCTGGCTTTCATTGCAGTCAGTATGTCCGAATTCATCCATGGCTCCGAGCGGGTTTTGACCCTGACGGTTCTCAAAGGAGCCATGATGTTTAGTACTGATGTAAATTTGGTTTTAAAGCCAAGCCATGCTTCTTCGACTAGTGAGCTCCTGAGCACATCGGACCAATCCAGATTCTCCAGTTCAAGGTTAAAGGCCTCACTAGAGTAGGTTTTGAGGTCCCTAGATATGACTGTTTTGTGACAGTCAAACTTTAGTTTTTGTATTTTGCGGGTACAGAAAATCATAAAATGATCACTGAGCCCACATACAATAACCCCTTTCTTTGAGATTCTGGATTTGTCCGAGGTCAGAATGAGATCAATGACAGTTTGAGAAGAATCACACACTCTTGTGGGTTGGGTAATTAGCTGACTGATACTATGCAGATCACAAAACCGACTAAATGACTTGAACACAGGAGCTTCCTTATGACGCATATCCGTATTGTAGTCGCCAATCAGGATCTTCTCTACACATTCCTCCCCAGCTAAGCACCCCTCAAGTATATCATAGAACCCATTCTGATCGGGCGGTCTATAGACGGTGCCCACTAATACCGATTTAGCATTTTTGAAAATTAATTCAACCCACACAGTTTCAATTTCATCATGCTGCAAGTCAGTACGAGTAATGTATTCAGTATCTTGGTGAATATACATGCACACGCCACCACCATGCCTGTTTCTGTCATTTCTAATGACTGAGTAATTTTCTATTTCAATCTCTGGGTCTTTAGTAGACTCATCAAGTTTAGTTTCAGAGAAACACAGTATGTTTGCCTTACCGTTCTGGAACAGATGTCTGATCTCAGCTAGTTTGGGACTCAAGCTATTCACATTCAAATGGAACAGGTGAAGGCCGTTGGATGCGACGATTGTGTTAATTTCGTCTGTGTTGAAGTACTCAGAGGTGTGACTGAGGATGGGCGGTTGAATGTCCGAGGCTGAGGTGTGAGTGGGGAGGGGCGGTGGAATGTGGGGGGTGTCTGAACATGTCTGAACATGTCTGGACATGTCTGTAGGCCAGGTCAGATCCATCCTGGTGTCTGGGTCCGTGGCTGGGGTGGGAATGGGTGGTCTATTATCCTCTGTAGTCCTGGGTTGACTGTGGGTGTGGGGGAGGGGGTGGTGTTCCTCGTTCAGCTCCATGATCACTGCCGCTGGGGTGGCTTCGGCGAACAAAACGCCTGCGGTGGTATGTGGGGGTCCGCTGGCGTTGGTTGTCTGCAGTTCATGGGCTGATCTTGAAGTTGCGTCCGTGGTCCGTTCCGTGGGGGAGGCGCTCGCGTCGCTCTGGAAGGCGTGGAAGCCGTGGTGCGTTGCGATGGGAACGGCCGTTGTTTGCGGAAGCAACAGTTGCTGCTGTGAGTGCAGTCTTGCTTGTGATCGGGTAACCGGTCCAGGATTGAAGTGAATATCTCCCGATAGTAACAAGAAAAGAATAATCACAGTTCTGCGATCCATCTTGCCAGTCGGGGGCTTGTACTTGCGATTCGGGTTCGCTGTTAACAGGCCATGAATCGCTGCTGATCCAAAAGAAATGTGTTTACATTCAACGCCAGTTAGAAGGTAAAAATCGCTGTGAAACTCCTCCGCTTCGATTCCGTGACGTTCCATCTCTTCTTGGTGGTGTAAGGTCCTTGTTGGATTAAAGTATGCGTCCGTAATCCATAGCATGAAGAGGAGGAAAAAGGCGGAAAAGGTTGAAAACATAGCTAAAAATCGCTGTTGTCTGGGGAGCTCTCTGAAGTGCGACCGATCCGTTCGAGGGTCAGCTCCTATTATCTTATCAACATAGTAAACAAATTCCAAGTTATACCAGCCAAACATATGATTGAATTAGTTGGAAATGGAATGCAGGCATGGCAGTTGAAATGCAAATGACTCATTAGCTTGAACAATGCCGTCTCCAGCTGTCGGGAGGTGTGAAACTTCACTGCTTGCGGGGGAGAAAGGGTGACGGCGGTCAATTTGACCAAAAAAGACCAGACCTAGTAGGTATAACTATGCCTAAGATCATATTTACAAAACGTTTCAGATGAATAAAAAAAAACAGAGATGATTTCAATCGAATATTTAGACAAAGTCATGCAAGGGGAACTTTCTCAAGACTTAATGGGCAAAGAAAATCCACTTCCAAATCTCAAAATCGGTCAGAAAGACCGCTCCGACGTGCTAATGTGTTAATGTTAATGTTGTTTTTGGCAAGCAACACGTTGCTTGATATGCTTCATCGTTTCATCATTCTGGTGATGTTACGAAAATAGTGAATCTACCAGCCCACACACGTCGAAGATACAAGGCGATGTGATCTTATAGATCTGCTACTTTAGGTGCCAACCGTGGCATTAATCTTGCATTTCAACAACATGTTGTCTGACTATTGGGCCATCGGAATGGACAGTTGGACTATAAGGGGACCAAGTGGCAGCCCCCAAATATAAAATCTGCATCACTCCTCCTGACCACAAGTCAAACAAGTGGCTAAATCCCAACAAAAATATACACTATAAATAGTAGAGGTGTTAAAGAAAGAATAATCCTTCTGGAAAAAGAGTTTGTACTTCACCCTGTAGCATGTGTAGCCCCCAGCCAAGACCCAGCCCGCCCCGCAACAGCCCTGCCAATCAGGGCTCAGCCTTATTGGCACGACAGGTTGTGCGTTGGACAGGCGAGGCGGAGGCCCGGGTTCAATCCCCGCTTTCCGCGCAATGCTACACATGCAAGCTATTAAACATTATTAAACAATGAAATATGAAACCACAGATCCACATCGGGATGACATTAGACATATAAGGAACAATACATTCATTAATCAAAAGTATTGTTCAAAAAATGCCTCGTTGAAGACAGTACACATTTCATAAGGTTACAGATGATTGTGATGATCAGAGCGTGAAATGAGTGTTGAATAGAAAAGGGATTCTTCTCCTATGGAACAATGAGTGGTGTGTCATATGGCAAAGACACGAAAAGGTCAAATAAAGAACCTTCATTTTTGGTTCCTGGTTTTCCACAGCTGTGTCAAAATCTCTTCTTTTAGAAGGCAATGATTAACAGTGGGTCCAGAAACTTTTTTTTTTTTTTTGGATAACAGATGTGAGATATCGGCTTACCCAGATGTAGTAAACTGTGAGAGTTCAACTGGAGTCTAATTAAGACTGAAATAGCTATGCATCTGTGAACATATGATTGTCAGTTAGTGGTGTGCAGCATAAGGTTTAGAACTTTAGAGTGAAAGATAGTGATTAATGACGGAGTTTGGAAACGTGATATTGGAAGGAGCTGGATCCAGACTTGTCCAGACAGACCACACCGTGTTATATCTACAAATTGGTTATTGGACAGGTATCAGCGTGCAACGGTTCAGGCGGACAAACAGGCGGACAAATCAAATTATATTATTCATGGGGCACAACAATGGAAATAGACCAGAGAGCACATTGACACGTCCACATGTATGTTGGCTAGTGCACACGGTAAAAAACAAGGCTAGGCATGCCTATTATTAGCTGTCGGGTCCCTATGTGACATTATATGTTGGTGGTGCGGCAAATAAGAGTGTGTCTTGTTGTAGCCCCAAGTCCTAGTGAGATAGCAATAGGTTTCCTCGCCAAAGTCCAGTCTTTTTATCATACAGTTATAGATCATGGTGGAAAAAAAGGTATGCGGTATTGCGGTTGGAAATGACAGACAACACAGATTTTACACCTACACCAGGGAGAGTGTCATTATTCTGGCCTGTAGGGTTAGAATAAGGTTGTGCTGTGCAGCCACCTCATGCATTTATCAGATTTTACAGTGTATCGCCATTGTGAGCTTGTGGATGGTTCAAGGTTTCTCTGGTACAAAGCAGCTGGACAGGGCCTTATCATCTGTGAAGTCTGGCTCATGCTGGCATTGTCTGGACATGGCCTGGTATGATGAGCTAGTATGCTGTGACACGCTGCAGGTGAAACCGCAAGAGAGGCGATGTGATTGAGAAATTAGAGGTGAAGCAAAAAGCACTATTAGGGAAACTTAACAACATGCTACTGTCAAGACAGGCCATTTCTCAGATAATGGTATGAGTGATTATGTCACCTTGCCCTTGATGTTGACCCTTATTTTGACCCACAACACAAAATAATGTCTTCGGCGTGGCCTGCTGATCATTAATACAAAGTTTTATGAGTAGGCTATATCTCACGTCTTACGTTTGACATTGATTGTGATCTCTTCCTTTGACCGCTTTGAGACAAAAGAGTTTTCAATTGTTTTGTTTTGTTTTGTAAATATGGTAACACTTTATATTAAGGTAGTCTTTATAATGCATTATTTAATGTACTTTGTTTCTCTGTTGTGATTTTTTTAGTTTATACCATGTTGGTAGTTATGTGATGACGTCAAGCGATGACGCTGAAATTAAGTTATAAAGGGGTAGGGTTATATAAGTTTTTTACTTCAACCTACTCCTTTCTGAACATACAAAAGTTATATATATATTTCTTTTGTTTATACTTTGGGAATATTATTTTTGTTTTCTATATTGCACTTATTTTATTTCTTTGACTTATGTTCAGAATAAAGTTTTTCATTCATTCATTATAGCGCATTTATAATGCATTCTAATGTGCTTATAAGGCATTATAACACGTTATAATATAACTTAGATGGTTATGGAGATACGCATTATAACCAATGTGTATTGAATGGAATAATGTATTATAAGCATCAATAATATGCTATAGCATGACTTTGTGACCTTTAAGTAAAGTGACAACACTTTGTATAATATGCTATAGCATATTATTGATGTTTATAAGACATTATTCCATTTAATAAACACATTGGTTATAATGCATTATGACACAGACATTACAGCACTTCTCCACTTCTCCAAAACTTGTATTTGTTTTTAAAACACGTCATGACCTCTCACCCTGCTACCTCTCTGACTGAACTGTGCCCCATGTCCCACTCAGAGCTCTACGGTCTGCGGACCAGCTGCTGCTGGCCCATGGCCTATGACCAGCAAGAGAACTAGGGGTGACCTGCAGGCCCCAGGCTCTGGAACGCCCTGCCCTTCACCGTCAGATCTGCCCAGTCCATCAGTGTTTTTAAATCCCTACTCAAAACCCATCTGTTCTCCCTTGCTTTTAATTGCACTCGAGTTCCCTTGTCTATTTTTATTGTTGCTCTTTGTCAACGTATGTTATTGTTTTTCTTTTTCTTGCCTTCGATGTCATGATGTATTTTTTCCTTGTTTAGCACTTTGGTCGGCCTTTGGCTGTTTGAAATGTGCTATATAAATAAAGTTTGATAAGATTAGATTTGATGTGCCTTTATAACCACCTAAGTTATAATAGTTATAATGTGCTGTTCCACTGAGCATAATGCATTATGACCAGCACTTATATGTTATAAACGTGGTTATAAGTTGTTATACATGATTACAAACATAATGCATGTTATAAAGGTGACCTTAATATAAAGTGTTACCATAAATATTGATACAAATATAACGTACTAGACTAAATAGCTAAATAAATACCACAAAAAACATGGGTTAAAAATAATAATCCATCCATCTTCAACCGCTTATACAGAGAACTGTCCAGGGGGCAACAGCTCCACCAGAGAGCTCCAGGCTTCCCTCTCCAGAGGAGCAACATTAGCAACCTCCGCCTGGGGGATCCAGAGACGTTCCGAGGCCAGTGTAGAAATGCATGACCCCCATCTGGACGTGGTCCAGATGGACCAGATGGACCAAGGACGTGGTCCTTGGTCCATCTGGACGTGGTCCAGATGGACCAGATGGACCAAGGACGTGGTCCTTGGTCTGCCCCGGGGGTCTCCTACCAGTGGGACGTGCAGCGAGGCAAGGCGAGGCATCCGTACTAGATGCCCGAACCGCCTAAGCTGGCTCCTTTCCAAGGGAAGAAGGCTCTACTCCGAATCTTTCATGTGTGACTGAACTTAAGCGTCCCTTCTGAGAAAACTCATTCCGGCCACTTGTATCCTTCTTTTGGTCATGACCTACACTTCATGACCATAGGTGAGTGTAGGAACGAAGATTGCTCGGTAGACAGAGAGCTTTGCCTTCTGGCTCAGCTCTCTTTTCGGAACAACAGTGCGGCACAGCGACTGCAATACCGCCCCCTGCTGCTCCGATTCTCTGGCTGATCTCCTGCTCTGTCCTCCCCTCACTTGTGAACAAGAACCCCGAGCCACTTAAACTCCTTCACGTGGGGCAAAGTCTCATTCCGGATTGTGAGAAGAACCATGGCCTCAGATTTGGAGTTGCTTAATGCTGATCCTCATCCCAGCCGCAGCACACTCGACTGTGAACCGATCCAGTGAGAGCTGTATAGGACTTGGTGACATCAGGACCACATAAGTCAAGAATAAGAATTAATGTATTGATTTCCTGAGCCCAAAACTTGTGAAATGAGTGTTGGAGTTCTCAATCTCAGCCATAGGACCCGAGCTGTCCCGGCGGGTTCGAGCTGGGTTCAGGCCAGGCAATTTATGCAAGTTGTTCGGGTCGGGCTCGGGCTCAAGCTGACTAATGTATATTCTGATAGGTCTCGGGCCGGCCAGGCTTTAATTTTCCGGCCCATTGAGAACTCTAATTAGTGTATGGTGACACCCTATTAGATACTGAACCTACTGATCAATAACACACAAGTTTCGTTAAAACTTTCATGAGTTTTTTTTTTTTTTTTTTTAAACAGACAAAATAGAAAACATAACCCCAATGAACCACAGTTATGATCGTCTTTTTCTCATAAAAGAAATTGTTTGATGTGCAGCCGAGTAATACGGATATAGGGGGGGAACCCACAGCATCAAAGAGAGTTTATATTGTGTATCTGGGGTTTGGGTGTGGATGTCTGACCATGTTTGAATGCACAAAATAAGTGACGGGATGGATGTGTGAAAATGCAGTCCAGACAGCAAGACAGACACCATGTGACTGCATTATATTATATTATGTTACTTGGGAAATTACCCCAGCATGATAATATTGGGTTAATTATAATAAAAACTAGGACTCTGCATCTCCTGCTTCATTATACAGTGTATCAGCGTCCAGAGGAAACTATGAAAATGAACACATAATAATACATTTATACACAGGCTTGGGAAACCAATTGCTTTCCCATGCTACAGCGTACAGTGTACAGTATGCCTCAGTAAACAAGCTCCATTATGGTTTAACCCATTTTGGACTGAGGTCGATTACAAAAAAGGCTTCTAAATCCTAAAATATTTCTGAAAAACCCATGTTTCTATATGTCAGTGGTGCTCAACCTTTTTCATGTCAAGGACCCCCAGAATTATCTCTATTGGGCCACGGACCCCCATCTCAAAATATGTAGTTCCAGAGACCCCCCCCCCCCCCAGAAGCAAATATTTTAGTTCAAAATGTTCTCTGAAATATATATTCAAAGATTTGCGCCACATTTTCACGATCAGATAAAATAGCAGATCATAGCGCTATGAGCTTGTAGATCTGGTATTTTTCAATAGCTAAAGTATAACATAATGCCCAAAAATGGCTTAAGGCAGCGGTCCTCAAACTTTTTGGGCCGTGCACCCCGTGTTACCTCCCGACCTAGCTGTTCTTTAAGACCATCGGGGGAATGCCATCCAGCCCAGCACTTTTGCCCTCTCTTACTGTGGATTCCGTCCTGGCCGAACTGACTGGCTAGTCGATGTGCAGGTTCTGGAGGAATGCTGGTGTATTTTCCTCATATATATATATCAATCTTCTTTTATGAGCAGTCCAAGTAGCATGACAGTACGGTTCTTCATTAGCAATAGTGGTTAGGAGTCAAGATCTGTAGCATCATCTTCTGTTGAAGTAGTATGTGATCTGTCACTTAATATATAGCTTCAACCTATAGGCTAGAGAAAGAGAGAACAAAACAAAATAAAAATGCTCAGTATTAGCAAGTTGTTGATCTCGCTTACTGTAAATTGTTCTGGATTAAGGGCATCTGTTAAATGCCTAAATTGCAAATTGTACATCATTGATAAAATAATAAAAATTCACACACACCTTGCTGTGTATATATTTAATATTATTTCATCAACAATGTACCATTTAGGCATTTAGCAGATGCCCTTAATCCATATATAGTATAGGTAATAGTTACCTTGCCATGATGGGACTCCAATGAATGATGGGGAAATTAAATGAAATTCGATTGTCTTGAAGAAATGAAATTCGTCAATTGTTTCATTGAATGAAACACACGCACACACGCATGCATGCATACACACACGCACGCGTGCATTAACATCCACACCACCACAACGTCCTAATAGCTATGTAGGGTAATACGGTTCGGAGCTGCACCAATTAATATCTGTTAATATGGGTCACTAGAAGAGTGACACAAATTCAACGTTTGCCACCTGGAAAGAACTACAAAAGGGGGTTAATCAAACAGAAACTACAGCATGTGGCCAACCTGGCGGGAAGGAAACAAAAAGATAGGGAAAACATTTGGCCACCCTGGCGGGAAGGAAACACAAGATATTCAACAGTTGGTACTTTGAAGACTGAAAACCGAGGTACGGGAGGCCGGATAGCCGAGCACACTGGACGGGGGTCGCACGAGGGACTGCTGGGTACGACCCGGTTCCTGCACAACCCAGTTCCTGCACGACCCGCCTGCCCATTATGCCCGATTATTGATCCCAGATCCAACCCATACCCCGGGGAGAACTACACTATAGCTGACGTAGATCGTCGTAGAGCGTCGTCCAGCTCGTAGATTTAACGTCGTCAACGTCGGGCCCCAAATTCAACATGCTCCTAGATTACACGTTGGGCCAATTAAAAACAGATTCAACACACATACCACATACCACACACTGTACACACACACAACCCCCCCCCCCCCCCCCCCCCTAACACACACACACACACACACACACACACACACACACACACACACACACACCCTTAGGCCCATCACAATTTCTACATAATAAGTATTTGTGATAATACTTTTGGGATAATAGTCATAATCGTCATACTCGTTCCCATGTTGGAACGTAGTGGAAGTAGCAGATCTAGGAGCTCAAAAAGATCTAGGAGCTCTCGTAGATCTGATACTTTCACTATTCATGTATTTTTATTGTAATTTAAATAATTTATTAATACTTGTGAAGAGCCTAATGTACCTCAATGTACCAGCTTGAGCGGTACATTTGGGGATTCCAGACAACATAGCGCGCCCACTATCGTTGACCGGCCGGGGAGACCCTTGAGTCTCGACCCTACCCCCGGTGTTCTGAGGTCACTGTCCTGGACGGGAGACCCTCGACCCTAAGCCTGACATTCCCAAGGAGCATTCCAGACATCAAGGGCAGCAGGCATCATTTTCCTTTAAAAATAAATAAACATAAAAAGTGTCAAAACAAGTAAGTGTTAGAAATGACTACACCTGTACATGCCCGGGCCGTCGGCCACCGGCCTACTTGAGAACGATGCAACTTTGGAACCTAATAATAACCGTTTTAACCATCTGTCTGTGTCCTTTTTGTGCCCATACTGTATATGGAGATCTCTGTATCTGTCTGTCTGTGCCTGAAGAGTGCAAAGCCAAACTGACTGTGACAAGTGGACTGGTTACGTCAATGCCTCGGCTGAGGCAGAGACTGGAAATTGCACATGTAACACTTGTGTCGTATAGGTAGTGTAGGACAGCTACCAAATTACAATGAAGGGTTAGACATTGGACTAGTTAGGTTCGTCTACTGGAGCCAGAGGGGTAAATGATGAGACCAGATGCAAGTCACTGAGTTGGCCGGCTTAAATATTTTATATAAATTGAAATAGGAAACAAATAAAGCAATGCACAAACATATGACAATAGACAGGAGCAGAGGAGAGTGCAGCACGCAGGGGACAGACATGTCCTCCTCGGCTCCCAACCGGCCACCGCCCGTGATTATGTTTTGTTAATATGAGTTTGTTTGCTTTGCTGTCCAAGTCTGAGTTTGAGTTCCGTTCCACGTTAAGTTCTGTTTAAGTTAAGGAGGTAAGTTTTTGTGTTTTTGTTTCGTTAGGGAAGATAATTTTGGTTCTAGTTCTTTTTCTTATTTAACATTACCTGTCAGTTGCCTTAACATCTTTACCCTTTTGTAAATACTATTTTTGTTAATAAATATATATATTTGCTTTTTCACCCATGACCCTTGTTTGAGTGGCTGCTTGGGAGTTGGGGAAGGCGGGAGCGTCATATTTTATGTTGTGTATCCGACGCCCTAGACTGGTGCATAACAACAATAAACCCCTACACACCACTTAGTGGCTATGAAATAGTCCAAAAGACACAAAGTGTCTACACTTTTAGTGTGTGTGTGTGTGTGTGTGTGTGTGTGTGTGTGTGTGTGTGTGTGTGTGTGTGTGTGTGTGTGTGTGTGTGTGTGTGTGTGTGTGTGTGTGTGTGTGTGCGTGTGCGTGTGTGTGTGTGTGTCTCTACTGTTAGCCTGCACTGCTCCTTGCAGGGCAGAGAGTTGGTGTGTGCTACTCTTAATTGTCCAGTCCTGCACTGTTCCTCACAGGGCAGAGGGTGTGTGGAGTATATGCGTTTGACAATGTCCAGTTCTAACGTGTGTATGTCTTGTGTGTATCACCGCCCAATAATGCACTGTATGTGTGACAATTTCCTACCACACTGGGGGAAACAAGGCTACGGCTCTGGGTCTGTCCCAAGGAGAATTCAGCAGGGTCTGGGTTCAATCAAATAAATCTTCCATCTTACAGTGAGTACACATTGATTCCTTTTACCAAAATAAATTATAATACACTTTAGTGCAAAAACGTTTTTAGCTGAACACCAAACAAACTGTAAATTACAGTTGCATTACTTAATTCTTCATTGAACAAACAAACCAGTCACCAGTAGTGCTGGGGCTTCCCTCATGTTAGCCACCTAGCAGCTAATGCATCAAACACTGTTTATCACTCACCAGGGTTTGCAAATGAAATCAGCACATCAGTACTGCTTTAGAATATGACTCAAAGTTTCTCCTCACAACAACCTAATGTCATTAATGCTGTGTTTTGTTCTACACAACTGACATTATTATTCTATATTTTCTTTAACAGAAGTTTAGCTTTTCACTCTGCAGTTCTCTCTGCTCTCACTCTGCTCGCCCTCTCTCTCTCTCTCTCTCTCTCCCTGATTAGGACTCGTTTCACCTGCTGTGTCTCTCATCTAATAAGGATGAACTGATCTGAGGGTGTTTTCTGTGTACATTTCAGTGTAGTGAGGGGATATGACTGAATTAATTATGTCACTTGAGGACTTTTTAACAGTTATTTATTTATTCATATTGAAGGATGAGTTAGCCCATTTTAATCCATTGTATTTATATATTTATTGTGAAGGGTGATTTAGCCCATTTTAACCTATATTCTGGACCTGGGTTACATGTTGTTAAACATGGTCTATATGTTGTTCACCAGGAAACATGATGCAACACAACACGAATGTTGCACATTAAGCTACATCAACTGTGGACCCAGGGGGACGATTTGTATGAAATGTATACAAATAGCAGATCTACAAGCTCACAACACGTCCAAACAGACAAACTATCTCTCTCTCTCACACACACACACACACACACACACACACACACACAGTAAAGTAACCAAAAATAGCCTCTGAGATCATAAAATTATAGTTTGGAACCAAATGGACCTGTAACTCTGAGAGTGTACAAATGGAACCAAATGGAAATGGATAATGGACTCTAACGGATCCATTTGGTTCCATTTATACACTTGAATTAAATAAACATGCTAGAGCCATAAAAATCTTCTCTTAGCATGGCATCTCTTTTAATCTCTTTGCCTGTTATCTATCCTAATGGTATACCAACATCAACACAGCATGGAAGTGTGGACGACAAACTCTTATCCAACGACAACAAAATATTCTTTAGTTTTGGGTCTGAGAGGCTAAATGTCATCAAATGGTGGTCCATGGCTCAAATGGGTCTGAGAGGCTAAATGTCATCAAATGGTGGTCCATGGCTCATATGGGTCTGAGAGGCTAAATGTCATCAAATGGTGGTCCATGGCTCAAATGGGTCTGAGAGGCTAAATGTCATCAAATGGTGGTCCATGGCTCAAATGGGTCTGAGAGGCTAAATGTGATCAAATGGTGGTCCATGGCTCAAATGGGTCTGAGAGGCTAAATGTCATCAAATCCATGGCTCAAATGGGTGAGAGGCTAAATGTCATCAAATGGTGGTCCGTGGCTCAAATGGGTCTGAGAGGCTAAATGTCATCAGTTGGTGGTCCGTGGCTCAAATGGGTCTGAGAGGCTAAATGTCATCAAATGGTGGTCCGTGGCTCAAATGGGTCTGAGAGGCTAAATGTCATCAGTTGGTGGTCCGTGGCTCAAATGGGTCTGAGAGGCTAAATGTCATCAGTCCGTGGCTCAAATGGGTCTGAGAGGCTAAATGTCATCAGTCCGTGGCTCAAATGCTGAATAAATAAACAATGGGCCCGATGTGTAAAAGTAAAGTAAAGCGCTGATCTTAAAGCTAAGATCTAACACCTGCAAACACTCACTCACCTGTTGATGAGCTGGATGATATAAAGGCCTACTTCAGTTTGATTAGCTTTGTTGTTCTAAGCGTTTTTGTTGATTAGTTTTCCACCAGCTGGTAAAAACACTGTCGACTCTCATTAACTCCATGTTCATGTCAATGAAAGTTACATTCCGAGGTGTTTATTAAAACAAACGGCTTGTTGCAACAAATAGCAGCGTGTGTGTCACTGTGTGTGTGCGTGTGTGTGGTGGTGTGACCAAGAGGTGGCGCACACGATCTGATGACTTAAATACATGCACGTCACGTGTGTTATGGATGAGACCGGAGCTCAAGCCAACACCCCCCCCCCCCACGCTCAGAACCCCTACTGCAAAGACGCGCACACGCACGCACGCACACACACGCACGCACGAGCGCACGCACACACACACACAAGCTATAGTCTATTTCTTTCATTTTAATTTATTTTTATTGAATGACTGACGTATATCCGGCTGCATTGATCGGCCTATATGACTCAACTTTTAACGTTTGATATTGTTTATAATTGTTGTCTCCACCAGGCCGAAGGCATGGGGGGAGAGTATGTTTTGCACTCCGTCCGTGTGTCCTTCCGTCCGTCTGTTATCAACTAATCTCCGGCACCGTTGGCCCGATCCATGCCAAACTTTGCACACACTCCCTGGATGCTAACGATGAACCTCTGCCCCAAATATACGGCCTGTTATAGCGCCACCATGAGGTCGATTTAGGCAAAACACATTTCTGTAGATTACTCGTACACATTCTATCCATACATCACACAATTCGGTATACACTATCTCCATATTCATGTGATCAACGCGGCACCATTTCCCATCTTCCATCCTGATTGGCTAAGATCGGCTTCCAAAGCTCACACGATTGGTCCGTTTCTAAAAAATGCCGCAAATCACAAACACAGTGTGCAATTTCCGTGAAATTATACACGCACATTTCCACTAGGCCGAGGTCGACATACCACAAATTTTCCCCCCAAATCAGCCTCACGGTGGCGCTATAACAGGCCAATTCCTGTTTTTAGCTTCCTGTTTTTAGCATCGATCTGTATTAACTTATGTATGCTCACTCCCTAGAGGCCATGTAAAAACATTGTCCCTGCATCTCCACATCTGCCGGTTATAGCACCACCATGAGGCCGAATTCTGTAAAACACATTGCTTATGTTAGTCGCACAGATTTCATCCAAATCTCACGCAAATCGGTCCACATGATCTCTGTAGTCATGTGATCAAGACGAGTCTGTTGGATTTCTCAGATTCTACACTGATTGGCTTACACACTATCTCTATAGTCATGTGTTCAAGACGGATCTGTCCGATATATCATTTTCCATCCTAATTGGCTAACATTGGTTTTCAACGTTTGCAGGATTGGCCCGTTTTGGGGCCCATCATTTCTAGATCCGCCTACAGTATGTGTACCAAGACATTGTATGCATCGTAAGCAAAACTTTGCCGGATAAATGATGGCTAAGAAAAAAAGTCTCTCTTAAAGCAGTCCAGAAATCCCCAGTGTAATTACCACCTCTGTTCCTCCACCGATAGCATTTGCAAAGTGTCCAGCGGACTGGGCACTTCCTAAGGTAGTTAAATCCGTATATGATTGCATACATAAGAGGAACAATATGGTTGGGATTTGCATCCGTTATCTCCGTGACATTAATATAATATTCTTGCTTGTATCGACAGTCTCCTTAAATAAGAACTACCAGAGCAGCTCTTTTTGTTTGTGCGTGTTCAGAATTTTCTCTCTAAAGGGCACTGCATGCATTGGTAAAGTCATATTATAGGCAAGATATGTATTTGTTATTCATACTTAATTATGTATCTGGCTTTGGATAGTATATGTGTGATCTTTCTACTCGGTCCCCATGGGTAATTCCTTCCCTGTCGAGATGGAAGGAAGGAAGGCTGAGGGACAGGAGAGGAGGTACAGGAGAGAAGCCTTTATTGGCACCTTTTCAATTCCAAGGACAACCCCCCCCCCCCCCCCCCCCCCCTCCGTTTGATATGCATTAGGTCACAGACCCCCATTTGATACTATTTTTATCTCCAGGACTCAAACCTATAGTATATACACCATACAATTAGAGATTTTAGAAATGGAGCCAAATGGAACAGTATTTTTTCTCTCTGATTTAAATCAAAGCGTCCCTTTGGTTCCTAGGCTTCCTATCAATCAAGCCGAGGACCCCCCTGGAAGCACCATAAGGACCACTGGGGCGACGCACATGGAGAACCAGTAATAGAATCTATCACATGAACAGATGGGGCTCAATGTAACAATTTGTTCACTTATACGTGGAACCACTTTCTAAACAAATAGCAAAAATACAATTATTCATATATATGTTCCCCCCCCGCCCCCATACACACAAATGGCAGTGCATATTGAAATAAAAATGTGCGCTGTCTCTCATAAAATCATTAAAGAAATAACAATTATCAATAGTATATGTCAATATACTAAAAGATGTCATGTATACCCTTATACACGTAAACATTATACCCTGTAACTACCGTATACGTATATGTATTGATTCTGTCTTTGCAATTTAGTATTGGCTCTATTTATTCCCTCCAGCTCTCGTCCCTGGTGGATTTGGAATACATGCTTTTATATACAGACATGCACACGCATGCATGCACTCAATCCCCCGAAATACACACTGACACACACACACATTACATACACACGCACTGACACACACACACACACACACACACACACACATTACATACACACACACTGACACACACACACATTACATACACACACACTGACACACACACACACACACACATTACATACACACACCGACACGCACACACATTACATACACACGCACTGACACACACACACACACACACACACACACACACACACATGCACACATACATTACATACACAGTGAGATCTTCAGTGAGTGTGTATAAAATAATGGACCCATAATAAGGGGTGCAGTTGGTTCACTCACTGAGCTACTAAATGGATAAGAATAACACTGACAGACAAACATTAACTCTCACACGCACGCGTGCGTGCACGCACGCACACACACACACACACACACACACACACACACACACACACACACACACACACACACACACACACACACTCACACACACACACTCACACATGCACATGCACATGAGTGGTGGTGGTGGTGGTGGACACTAGGGAAGTTGTGGGGGTGGTGGTGGGGGTGGTCACACTTGAATACATGACTAATAGGCTGTCGACATAGATAAATTACTTTTTAAATAACAGAAAATTGCTCAGTATTCAATCCGCTGAAAGTGTAGCTTCCTCTCTTCTCTCCATCCATCTTTCCCCTCATCCTCCCCTTGTCTTCCCTCTCTCTCTCTCTCTCTCTCTCTCTCTCTCTCTCTCTCCCTCTCTCTCTCTCTCTTCATCATGACACCATCTCGACGCCCTGTGATTTACTGGGTCTTATTGCCCCCCCACCCTTTTCTTTTCTCTCGTCAGTGTCCTACATCTCGTCGTTCTCCGTGCACAGCAACAAGTGGGTTTACAGCAGGAGATTTCCGTGAAGACGACCAAAAAAAGCGGAGACTGGAGAAGATCATGGGATGAAACCACAATAGTGGAATTATGCAAATTAATCCACACCCAATGACAATGGATTAAAGGGAGCTTCTCTCACAGCTGACAGAAGGGCTTTAGAATGAGCTGTGAGAGTCACTTTAAATGATTCATGCCTCGCAAAATCTGATTTCTATTCACACCAGCTTTCGACGTCCACCCAATGCCTTACTACCAGTCTGGAGAGTAGTTTCAATAGCTGGTGTATCGGGAATATAAACATGAGACGAACAAACCTGGCATGCATGTACTTTTGTATCAGTCAGTATCGAGAAAGGAAAAGATAAAACAAATTACATTGGATTAGAAGTGATTCCTCTTCTGTCCTGACACCTCTGCAATGAGTAGAGATGTATATGCATTGCGTGTCGTGCGTGCCAGGTGAATTTACATGGATTTTCATGCATTATGCTCTGTAACAATAAAATCAAAATCCCCAGACACATAAATTCCAGGTGTAAAGGCAGTCTAATAATACACAATATACTGTTGTATGACATCAAACCAACCAACACATGAAACTTAACCCTTGCCTTGAAATGAAAACGCAAGAACACTCTAATAATAAAACAGACGTTTGGCTTTGTATCCCTCTATATGTTTACTGATGATATTGTTTGTGTTTGTGTGTTTGATTGTTGACACATACTGTACATGTGTGTGAGTGTATAGTAAATATACTAAATACACGCAACTGCACAGTATCCTCACTGTTCAGTACTGTACATTGTGTCTGTGAACCTTCAGAAGAGGTTCTGGTGTCAGGATGTGAGGCATTTATGCTTGAGTTGTGTTCATAAAAAAAATAAAAAATAAAAAACAAGATTAGACTCCTTTTCTGATCTGATAAAGCAATTCTTTCTTGCGAGTGCACATGAGGGTAGACTCTCTAGGCTGTGTGGTGACTGGAAAATAGCTTGTACCATTCTGAGTGTGTGTGTGTGTGTGTGTGTGTGTGTGTGTGTGTGCGTGCGTGCGTGCGTGCGTGCGTGCGTGCGTGCGTGCGTGCGTGCGTGCGTGCGTGCGTGCGTGCGTGCGTGCGTGCGAGAGCGAGAGAGAGAGAGAGAGGGGGGGGGGGATATTCACTATTCAGCAATCATATTTTGCATTGCATCGGTCGGACTATCCCTCAGTGAAGGACTATCTCATCTCCTCCCTCAGTGAAGGACTATCTCATCTCCTCCCTCAGTGAAGGTCTCTGATGAGGACCAGATTCCACAGCAGCCTAATAACAACCTCCAGGGGCTCCCAAGACACTGCTCCAGTATCTCTGCAAGAGCTGTCATCAGCCTTTACCCCTCCTGGTGCAATCCAGCTATACTGTCAACCCCCCCACTACAAGCCCACAGCTGGCTGATATTGACAATAAACAGGAGGCTGAGAGTGTGTGCGCGTGTGTGTGCGTACGCGCGCACGTGTGTGTGTGTGTGTGTGTGTGTGTGTGTGTGTGGCCTTCCGAGGGTGCATGGACATAACACAACAATCTCAGAGAGACTGCATGTCCAAGGCCAAACAGTGGACGAACACGAGGACACCACACACCGCATCAGACTCTGTACCACCTCGTCATTTCAGGTGGGCTGATCTCTGCGCTGTGAGCGACGCCTGCCAGGCCATCGTGCAGTGAGGATCATGTAGTATTATATGGAAATGTGTGCATCTTGTCATGCATCATAAAAGTAACACCAAGGAAAAGTACCTCGTACTGGAGGACATGAATTCCCTCCATAATGGAAAAATGTACAGCCTTTTATATAAGAGGGGGAGCATGTTGTACGGCAGGCCTCATAAACACACATACCGTATTCCTCACACGAGTTTTGCCTGCAAGTACCTGGAAGTATAGAGGCTTAGCAGATCTACAAGCTCACAACTCATGCGCGATGTGGTATAGATGTGGTACTTTCGATGAGTAAACCTGTCATATAACGGAGCATGAATTAAGCATCACTCTGAGAGGACTAGACAGGCATGTGAAAGAAGGGGAGGGGAGTTATAAGCAATGAAGTGAAAAGATCTTAGAGAGAGAAGAGGAAAGCACAAGAATGGTGAAGGAGGATGAATGTGAATACGCAGGGGATGAAAGTGGAAGGAAGGCATACAGGGCTGTTTATGGCCGATGGACACAAGATTATCATGCACATTGTTTTGACTCAACCATCCGTGCGACAGTGGCTCAGGGGTAGAGTGGCTGGATGGTAACCGCAAGGTTGGCAGTTCGAACCTGGGCTCCCCCAGAGTTAGTGTTGAAGTGTCCTTGAGCAAGACACTGAACCCCTAATTGCTCCCGATGTGCTGATTGGTGCCTTGCATGGTTTCCGGCCACCATCGGAGTATGAATGTGTGTGAATTAATGGGTGAATGTAATGCACAATCTATGTAAAGGTGTGTGAATGTGTGTGAATGAATGGGTGAATGTAATGCACGATCTATGTAAAGCGCCTTGGATAAAGGCGCTATATAAATGCACCATTTACATTTACCATTTACCATGCCCCCGAAGGGCTCATCCTCATGTTTTCTTTTAATATCTGTCACAGCAGTGTCAAATAAACTATGGTTTTCATCTCCCTGCCTTTGCATTGCTTTGTGAGATTTAAAAGAGAATATATATATAGCTATATTGACATTTTCTTTTAAACGTTGAACAAGTTGAAGAAGCAAAAAAAAAACAAGTCAAGCCTGAAATACTGATGCCAGGGGTAAATGTGGTTAAAGCGTGCAGTGCTTCTTTTTTTGGGGTGGGGGGGTCAAAGCATTCAGCAACCTCCATTTGATGGAGCCTTCATCCTTGGCGAGTGTAACAGACAATCAGCGTGTGTGAATCAGATAGATGTGAAGGATCTGGGGCCCTCTGCGCCTTTAGGGGTGGGGAGGCAGCAATCATCATCTCTGCCCTCTGGCTGTGGCCGCGCCGCCCTAGTCAAGACAAGGAGCAGAGAGTTTTCCAAAGATATAGCAGCTCTCTAGCGATGGTTCAGTTTCTCATGCACCCTCTGCCTGTGACCCGCAGCCTCTATAGCCACGTGACTGATCAATAGAGAAGACCAACAAGAGGTCTCCTGCCAATTAGGGCCATGTGCACGCTGTGTCAGGGCCACGGTGGTGTCAGAAAACATGTCAATATCCCAAGCCCAGGAGCAATGGATGACGAATGAAAATATATTACACGATATTGCATTGCACACGTGCACGTGTGCGTGTGTGTGTGATGGGGGGGGGGGTGTGTAATTGCTTATCTCCACCATGAAATCCAATAGGCCGAGCCCGTGGGATTCAGTCCCCTTGC